>NW_028270173.1:29293785-29468785 GCF_037043375.1 Chiloscyllium plagiosum
AGAGCCAGTTTCCCTTCACTGCCAGGTTACTGGCAAACTCCATTTCTGTCGATGCCAGTCCCATGAACATTAGCCGCCGTTTCCCGAAGGGGTCAGTGTCGTTTCACGCTTTTGGGTCAACTGTTTTTTATTTTCCTCCGTCACTCCTACAGCAATAACAGGTCTTGATCAAACGGACAGGGGTCAACTCAGTGCAGAGCGGGTGACCATCTTGTTTGGATAGAGGCACTCCACTTCTCACCCGATCGGGCCTCTCTCACTGGCAGGGTGGGGGTGTGGGGGGGGGTTCAGGGGCAAGACTTGCAACACTGACCTTAAATCCCCCTTAACAAGGTGGTACTGAGCTGCTTTCTTAGCGTACGATCACCCAGCGTGCTGTTGGCCAGCTTCCCTCGTCTCTGATCCTACGGAACAGAAGGGAAAGCGACGCAGGTGAAAGTCAGAATGACGTAGAACTTGAAGACCCTCTGTCATGGGGCTGTTTTCCCTGGAGCGTCGGAGGCTGTGGGGTGACCTTATAGAGGTTTACAAAATCATGAGGGGCATGGATAGGGTTAATAGACAAAGTCTTTTCCCTGGGGTGGGGGAGTCCAGAACTAGAGGGCATAGGTTTAGGGCGAGAGGGGAAAGATATAAAAGAGACCGAAGGGGCAACTTTTTCACACAGAGGGTGGTATGTGTATGGAATGAGCAGCCAGAGGATGTGGTGGAGGCTGGTACAATTACAACATTTAAGAGGCATCTGGATGGGTATATGAATAGGAAGGGTTTGGAGGGATATGGGCCGGGTGCTGGCAGGTGGGACTAGATTGGGTTGGGCTATCTGGTCAGCATGGGCGGGTTGGACCGAAGGGTTAGTTTCTGTGCTGTACATCTCTCTGACTCTGTGTTACACCTCCATCCCTCTCTCACCCCAGGGAAAAGAGCCACAGTCTGTTTGAGCTCTCTTTATGGTGACAGTCTCTCAGCTCTGAGCAAAGGTAATGCGGAGATCCATCTGGTTCACTAATGCTCTGTCGAGGACACTCCTTGGTCAGGCCTATATGTGACCCCAGACCCACAGCAATGTGCTCAACTCTTATCCAAGGGTTTTTGCCCGAAACATTGATTCTCCTGCTCTTCGGATGCTGCCTGACCTGCTGCACTTTTCCAGCACCACACTCTCGACTTCAGCCTATTCAGCCTCTCCCTGTAGCTCAAACCCTCCAACCCTGGCAACATCCTTGTAAATCTTCTCTGAACCCTTCCAAGTTTCACAACATCTTTCCGATAGGAAGGAGACCAGAATTGCACGCAATATTCCAACAGTGGCTTAACCAATGTCCTGTACAGCCACAACATGACCTCCCAACTCCTGTACTCAATACTCTGACCAATAAAGGAAAGCATACCAAACGCCTTCTTCACTATCCTATCTACCTGTGACTCCACTTTCAAGGAGCTATGAACCTGCACTTTGTTCAGTAACACTCCCTAGGATCTTACCATTAAGTGTATAAGTCCTGCTAAGATTTGCTTTCCCAAAATGCAACACCTCACATTTATCTGAATTAAACTCAATCTGCCACTTCTCAGCCCATTGGCCCGTCTGGTCCAGATCCTGTTGTAATCTGAGGTAACTCTCTTCGCTGTCCACTACACCTCCAATTTTGGTGTCATCTGCAAACTTACTGACTAAAACCTGCTATGTTGATATCCAAATCGAATACTTGACTTTTTCCCCCGGTTGTATCATAAACTCCGACCCATTTGTTGGTGTTATAGAATTCCTTCTCCTGATAGTGACTCGGCGAGTAAAAATTTGGCGGACTGTGTAATCTTTTGAAAAGGCAGAGGAGACCTTGGTTTGAAAGTTTCAGCCGTGGAGACCTCAGCCCTGTTGATGTCACATCCCCCTCAGGGGCGGCTGGAATACAGAGCCCAGCATCACCCAGTTCCTGGGTGCAGAGCTGAGGGGACCCCACTTACAGGCCTGGGCAGGGGAGCGGGGGTTGCGGTAGAGAGGGTAGGCATAGACCTGATGGGCCGAATGCCCCATTCTAGCGCCATGTTGAGTCTCTGACTCACTAGCACTCTGGCACGGTCTGCTAAAATCCCCCATCGTAATTCGAATCCAGCTCAGAGGCAAGACTGACTACAGCCTTAGTCAACTGGTTCACCTCTGCTGCTTTGTTTCAATTTGTCCCTTCCTTATCTCTTACCCCTCCATCTCTCTCTCGCTCTCCCTCTTTCTCTCTCTCTGTCTCTCTCCCTCTGTCTCTGTCTCTCTCTGTGTCTATCTCTCCCACTGTCTCTCCTCTCTATCTCTCTATCTCCTCTCTCTCTCTTTCAGTTCTCTCTCTATCTCCTCTCTCTCTCTCTCTCTCTCTCTCTCTCTCTCTCTCATTTCACTACCTTCTCCCCTGTGTCTAGTTCAACAGTCGCGGTGCCATCTGTTAAACCCTGGCCTCTCATTCATTAATTTAAAATGAAATCATCTCCACACACGTAATGACAATTACTTTCTCCTTCACAAAGTTCTCCCTGATTTAATGTGAAGGCTTCAGGCTTCCTTCTGAGGAGAGATTGATAAAAATAAACCCAGCAGCCTGGCTCCACCCTGAGTGAAAATCAGATGATTAGTGATGCATTGCTCAGCGCGTTAAGTTAGAAGGACACGTTATACAATCTTGGCTTGTTGACCGAGGATGGCTGAGTTCTGCATCTGAGCTAGGAACCCTGGGTGCTACCATGGCTAGCACAGGGAGGGCTAGCCATAATGTGGCCAATAGGTCAACCATCCATTTGGAAATCCATCCAAGATGTGGTGGGGCATAGGATTCCTGGTCTTGATGTTGGAGCGATTTAATTGGGCATTCAGTGCAATAAACAATGTTCCTGTTTTTAAAAAAAATCTTATAGGGAAACATTTGTGTGCGTATTGTGGGTATGTGCGTGTGGGTGCTGTGTGTGTTGTGTGTGGGTGTGTATGTGCACTTGTGTGTGCACGCACGCATGTGTGTGTGTTGTGTGAGTGTTTGTGTGTGTGTGTCTGTCTGTGTGTTTGTTTGCGTGTGGTTGTGTGTGTGTTTGCATGCATGTTTGTGTATGTGTCGTGTGTATATGTCTGTGCGAGTGTCTGTGTATGTGCCTGTGTGTTGTATGTGTGTGTATCTGTGTGTGTTTGTGTCTGTGTCTGTGTCTGTGTGTGTTGTATGCGTGTGTGTGGTATGTGTGTGTCTGTGTGTTGCGTGTGCGTTGTGTGTGTTTGTGTGTGTGTGTCTGTGCGAGTGTCTCTGTGTGTGTTGTGTGTGTTGTGTGTGTGTGTGTGTTGCATGTGTGTGTCTGTGTGTGTGCTGTGTGTGTGTCTGTGTGTGTGTGTCTGTGTGTGTGTCTGTGTGTGTGTGTTGCATGTGTGTGCTGTGTGTGTGTGTCTGTGTGTGTGTCTGTGTGTGTGTGTGTGTGTGTGTCTGTGTGTGTTGCATGTGTGTGCTGTGTGTGTGTGTCTGTGTGTGTGTCTGTGTGTGTGCCTGTGTGTCTGTGTGTGTGCTGTGTATGTGTCTGTGTGTGTTTGTGTGTCTGTGTGTGTTGCATGTGTGTGCTGTGTGTGTGTGTCTGTGTGTGTGTCTGTGTGTGTGTGTGTGTTGCATGTGTGTGTCTGTGTGTGTGCCTGTGTGTCTGTGTGTGTGCTGTGTGTGTGTGTCTGTGTGTGCGTGTGTCTGTGTGTGTTGTATGTGTGTGTCTGTGTGTGTGCCTGTGTGTGTCTGTGTGTGTGTTGTATGTGTGTCTGTGTGTGTGCGTGTTGCATGTGTGTATGTGTGTCTGTGTGCGTGTGTGGCGTGTGTGTTACGTGTGTGTCTGTGTGCGTCAAAGCATGAGAAACAGTCCAACACTTGCTGGATTGGCAAGCACAGCCTCCTTTTACCACAGAATCCTGCTGGGATGTACCGAAAATGGGAAAAGTGGGAAGTCACTTCACCTGGTTAGAACAGCGCAACTTTGTCTGAGCTGGACATACTGCAACCCTCCACTGGGATACCACAAGGATCAACTCCATCTGCCTTTACAACCGGCTGTCAAAATACTAAACAACTGCCACCTCCATCTGTATAACACCTTCCACACAGGAAAACAAATCAAAAGACATACTTTACAGGAGTTTGACTTGGAGCAACGTGAGGAGACTTCAGGACTGTTAAGTGATGCTTTAAGGAGTATTTTAATGGAGAAAAGTCAAAAGTGAGGAGAAATATTTTCTCTCAGGGGGTCGTTGAAGTGTGGAATATGTCCCCCCAGGAAGTAGTGGGAGCTCGGTCTTTAAATTGATTCAAGGCGGATAAGACAGAGGCGATGGCCTAGTGGTGTTATCACTGGGCAGTTAGTCCAGAGACCCAGGTGCAAATCCTGCCATGGTAGAGCTTGAGTTTAACTTTCAAAATAAAATGTGGAATTAAGAATCTAATGATAGCTATCGATTGATTGTTGGCAATCCTTTAGGGAAGAACCTGCCATCCTTATCTGGCCTGGCCTACATGTAACTCCAGACCGACAGCCTTGTAGTTGACACTTGACTTAAATAGACAAGAGGGCCTGGGAATTGGCTGGACAGCTCAGAGGTCACGAAGAGAAAACCAAGCCGCAGAGGGATTTGATTTTAATATCGAGGCATTACGGGACAGGATGCCAGTGTAGGGTCAGAAGGCAGACCCAGGCTCAGCATGAGTCCAAGCGGGGGCTGCCTAGTTTGCCCTGAGCTCAGGGGTTTTTGATTTCGGGTGGTGAGTGGGTGACCCAGGCAGGAATGGTCAGGGTTTGGAGGTTACAAAAACACAGACGATCAAAATCTGATTGCCCTTTGGCGTGCCCACCGTCGGTGGGCATAGAGTCCCTGCGGTGTGGAAGAAGGCCATATGGCCCAACGGGTCCACGCCAACACGCATCCCAGCCGGACCCATTCCCCTCACACCCGGCATTTCCCGGGACTAACCCACCTTGGACGATTGAGCATGGGCCAGTCCACCCTGACCTGCACACCTTTGGACTGTGGGAGGAAACCGGGGCAAGCCCACACAGACGCGGGGAGAAGGTGCAAACCCCACGCAGACAGTCGCCCTGAGGCTGGGATCGAACCCGGGTCCTTGGTGCCGTGAGACCCACCCTAAATTGTATGCACATGGTGGAAATGAATTGAGGAAAACGAACGTTTAGAGGGTGACTCCATGGTACCACTTTCTGGACAGTACCGCACAGTGTATGGTACTTGAGCGATAGTGTTTTCAGACGAGTGTCGCCACGGATCTAAACTGATGCACGCAGGTCAAAGGTGAGCTCACTTCCACAGGTTGGCTGTCTGATGATTTGAACCCATCCTGCTTTCTTTATTTACTACGTTGGTCATCAGGACCAAGGTGAAGGAGAGTCTATTCAAAGGCAAATGAGTCCCCGGAGAGCCCGAGATTCAGCATGGCGCTGGAGTAGGCCAGTCGGCCCATCCGGTCCATGCTGGCTCACCACAGAGCAGTGCGCAGCCGCTCCCCAAAACCTGCAAGCATCTCCCCCTCAGCCTTTGTGCGCTCTCTCTGGTTGAATGGAGGTGCTCACCTCTGCACCATCGAGTACAGAGATCTGGAAACGGTCAGCCACTGCCTCAGAGCTCGGGCCTTCGGTGTACCAGAGGTAAGGACGCTACCGCGAGAGTCCATCCTGCTGAATGTGTCAGAAGCTAGGGGACAGAGGGACTCACGGTCTCTCGGGGTCTCAGGAGGGATGGCGGTGGGAGTGGGTGGGGGGGGAGGGGGAGTGGGGGGGGTCAAGGTGGGGCGTATGGAGCTACCATCCGGTACATTCTGGAGAACTGGAGGGGATTTTGTTTTTCCTTTGAGCTGACTTTATTCTTTTTTTGTTTTTGCGCAGCTAACTGCTTCAAAGGTAGCAGGGTTGATGAAATATTTAAGAAGGGGGTGACAGAGTGGGGGTGGAGTTTGTGGAGTGGGGTTAAGTCAGTTAGCCGTCCCAAAGGGATGGCACAAGGGCAAGGGGAAGAGTGGCCTCTTGCTGTGCCCCTGCACGACGGATTTCTAAGCAGAACTCTTCCCCCCCCCCACCACCATTACAGAAAAGAGGGATAGATTTATTCCTGACTGTCTTCATCATGCCGCAGCGCCTGATGTGTCTCCCCAGGGTGAGCAGTGAGGCTTTACACAACCATCAAAGGATGTCAGCTGAGAAACTAATGGAGGGCCCAGGTGAAGCGAGTGCGTACTTCCATTGACTGATCTGCCGTTTGGCGTCAGTGCTGCAGCCAGCCAACCTCTCCTGCCTTGATGTGCTTTTAAGTAGAAGCCGGAGGCAGTAATTTGATTGAGTGCTGCAGAGTCAGCGGGACGGAGCAAGGCTCAGAGATTTACTTGTGCTCTGGGACAGCTCCTGCAGCACCGAAGGCTGAGAGGATTGTTATTTAATACTGGCATCGAGGTGGAGAATAATCACTCACTTCTAGCTCACTGCACAAAGCGCTGATCTGCCGCTGCTGGAGGATATTGGAGGGAGGGCAGAGTGTTATCGCTCTGCTGGGGGATTGGGTTCAGGCGAGGTGAGATGTTGGGGGAGCGAGAGCCCAATGTGTTCTCCAAGGGGTCTACTCCCCACTATGACCCCTCAGCAACCCCTCTACACTGGGTCAGATCTGGGCAGTGTAACACACTGTTCTAGATCAGTGTGACAGCACACAGCATTACACACTGTTCTAGATCAGAGTGACAGCACACAGCATTACACACTGTTCTCGATCAGCATGACAGCACACAGCATTACACACTGTTCTCGATCAGCGTGACAACACACAGCATTACACACTGTTCTCGATCAGTGTGACAGCACACAGCATTACACACTGTTCTAGATTAGAGTGACAGCACACAGCATTACACACTGTTCTAGATCAGCGTGACAGCACACAGCAGAACACACTGTTCTAGATCAGTGTGACAGCACACAGCATTACACACTGTTCTAGATCAGCGTGACAGCACACAGCATTACACACTGTTCTAGATCAGCGTGACAGCACTCAGCATTACACACTGTTCTAGATCAGCGTGACAGCACACAGCATTACACACTGTTCTCGATCAGCATGACAGCACACAGCATTACACACTGTTCTAGATCAGCGTGACAGCACTCAGCATTACACACTGTTCTAGATCAGTGTGACAGCACACAGCATTACACACTGTTCTCGATCAGCGTGACAGCACACAGCATTACACACTATTCTAGATCAGTGTGACAGCACACAGCATTAAACACTGTTCTAGATTAGAGTGACAGCACACAGCATTACACAATGTTCTAGATCAGCGTGACAGCACACAGCATTACACACTGTTCTCGATCAGCGTGACAACACACAGCATTACACACTGTTCTCGATCAGTGTGACAGCACACAGCATTACACACTGTTCTAGATTAGAGTGACAGCACACAGCATTACACACTGTTCTAGATCAGCGTGACAGCACACAGCATTACACACTGTTCTAGATCAGTGTGACAGCACACAGCATTACACACTGTTCTAGATCAGCGTGACAGCACACAGCATTACACACTGTTCTAGATCAGCGTGACAGCACTCAGCATTACACACTGTTCTAGATCAGCGTGACAGCACACAGCATTACACACTGTTCTCGATCAGCATGACAGCACACAGCATTACACACTGTTCTAGATCAGCGTGACAGCACTCAGCATTACACACTGTTCTAGATCAGCGTGACAGCACACAGCATTACACACTGTTCTCGATCAGCGTGACAGCACACAGCATTACACACTGTTCTAGAACAGTGTGACAGCACACAGCATTACACACTGTTCTCGATCAGGGAGACAGCACACAGCATTACACACTATTCTAGATCAGTGTGACAGCACACAGCATTACACACTGTTCTCGATCAGTGTGACAGCACACAGCATTACACACTGTTCTAGATCAGTGTGACAGCACACAGCATTACACACTGTTCTAGATCAGCGTGACAGCACACAGCATTACACACTATTCTAGATCAGCGTGACAGCACACAGCATTACACACTGTTCTCGATCAGCGTGACAGCACACAGCATTACACACTGTTCTAGAACAGTGTGACAGCACACAGCATTACACACTGTTCTCGATCAGGGAGACAGCACACAGCATTACACACTATTCTAGATCAGTGTGACAGCACACAGCATTACACACTGTTCTCGATCAGTGTGACAGCACACAGCATTACACACTGTTCTAGATCAGTGTGACAGCACACAGCATTACACACTGTTCTAGATCAGCGTGACAGCACACAGCATTACAGACTGTTCTAGATCACTGTGACAGCACACAGCATTACACACTGTTCTCGATCAGTGTGACAGCACACAGCATTACACACTGTTCTCGATCAGCGTGACAGCACACAGCATTAGACACTGTTCTCGAGCAGCGTGACAGCACACAGCATTACACACTATTCTAGATCAGCGTGACAGCACACAGCATTACACACTATTCTAGATCAGTGTGACAGCACACAGCATTACACACTGTTCTAGATCAGTGTGACAGCACACAACATTACACACTGTTCTCGATCAGGGTGACAGCACACAGCATTACACACTATTCTAGATCAGTGTGACAGCACACAGCATTACAGACTGTTCTCGATCAGCGTGACAGCACACAGCATTACACACTGTTCTAGATCAGCGTGACAGCACTCAGCATTACACACTGTTCTAGATCAGCGTGACAGCACACAGCATTACACACTGTTCTCGATCAGCATGACAGCACACAGCATTACACACTGTTCTAGATCAGCGTGACAGCACTCAGCATTACACACTGTTCTAGATCAGCGTGACAGCACACAGCATTACACACTGTTCTCGATCAGCGTGACAGCACACAGCATTACACACTGTTCTAGAACAGTGTGACAGCACACAGCATTACACACTGTTCTCGATCAGGGAGACAGCACACAGCATTACACACTATTCTAGATCAGTGTGACAGCACACAGCATTACACACTGTTCTCGATCAGTGTGACAGCACACAGCATTACACACTGTTCTAGATCAGTGTGACAGCACACAGCATTACACACTGTTCTAGATCAGCGTGACAGCACACAGCATTACACACTATTCTAGATCAGCGTGACAGCACACAGCATTACACACTGTTCTCGATCAGCGTGACAGCACACAGCATTACACACTGTTCTAGAACAGTGTGACAGCACACAGCATTACACACTGTTCTCGATCAGGGAGACAGCACACAGCATTACACACTATTCTAGATCAGTGTGACAGCACACAGCATTACACACTGTTCTCGATCAGTGTGACAGCACACAGCATTACACACTGTTCTAGATCAGTGTGACAGCACACAGCATTACACACTGTTCTTGATCAGCGTGACAGCACACAGCATTACACACTGTTCTCGATCAGCGTGACAGCACACAGCATTACACACTATTCTAGATCAGCATGACAGCAGACAGCATTACACACTATTCTAGATCAGTGTGACAGCACACAGCATTAAACACTGTTCTAGATTAGAGTGACAGCACACAGCATTACACAATGTTCTAGATCAGCGTGACAGCACACAGCATTACACACTGTTCTCGATCAGCGTGACAGCACACAGCATTACACACTGTTCTCGATCAGGGAGACAGCACACAGCATTACACACTGTTCTAGATTAGAGTGACAGCACACAGCATTACACACTGTTCTCGATCAGCGTGACAGCACACAGCATTACACACTGTTCTCGATCAGCGTGACAGCACACAGCATTACACACTGTTCTAGATCAGTGTGACAGCACACAGCATTACACACTGTTCTAGATCAGCGTGACAGCACACAGCATTGCACACTGTTCTAGATCAGCATGACAGCACACAGCATTACACACTGTTCTAGAACAGTGTGACAGCACACAGCATTACACACTGTTCTAGATCAGTGTGACCGCACACAGCATTACAGACTGTTCTGGATCATTGTGACAGCACACAGCATTACACACTGTTCTCGATCAGTGTGAAATCACACAGCATTACACACTGTTCTCGATCAGTGTGACAGCACACAGCATTACACACTGTTCTAGATCAGTGTGACAGCATGCAGCATTACACACTGTTCTAGATCAGTGTGACAGCACACAGCATTACACACTGTTCTCGATCAGCCTGACAGCACACAGCAATACACACTGTTCTAGATCAGTGTGACAGCACACAGCATTACAGACTGTTGTAGATCACTGTGACAGCACACAGCATTACACACTGTTCTCGATCAGTGTGAAATCACACAGCATTACACACTGTTCTAGATCAGTGTGACAGCACACAGCATTACACACTGTTCTAGATCAGTGTGACAGCACACAGCATTACAGACTATTCTAGAACAGTGTGACAGCGCACAGCATTACACACTGTTCTAGATCAGTGTAATATCATGACATTACACACTGTTCTAGATCAGTGTAATATCACAGCATTACACACTGTTCTAGATCAGAGTGATATCACAGCATTACACACTGTTCTCGATCAACATGACAGCACACAGCATTACACACTGTTCTAGATCAGTGTGATATCACAGCATTACTCACTGTTCTGGATCAGTGTATTATCATAGCATTACACACTGTTCTAGATCAGTGTACTATCACAGCATTACACACTGTTCTAGATCAGTGTGATATCACAGCATTACACACTGTTCTAGATCAGTGTGAAATCACACAGCATTACACACTGTTCTAAATAAGGCTGATATTACACATCATTACATGCTGTTCTAGATCAGTGTGATATCACAGCATTACATGCTGTTCTAGATCAGTGTGATATCACAGCTTTACACGCTGTTCTGGATCAGTGTGATAGCACACAGCATTACACACTGTTCTAGGTCTGGCTGATATCATGCTGCATTACAAGGTGTTCAAGATCCGTGTGATATCACACAGCATTATATGCTGTTCTAGGTCAGTACAATATCACTACATCATACATTGTTCTAGAACAGTGTGCTAGAATGCCTTTGGAATCAGCGTGTAGTTTAACTGTCTGTAATGGAGGGGAGAGAGACCCCAATGATCCTCTCAGCTATCCTCAGTAACCGTTGGAGGGTCTGATGATCCGAGACGGTGTGATTCCCGAACCAGGCAGTGATGCAGTAGCTCAGAGTACTCTCCCAATGAACCCTCTGTCGAATGTGGGGAGGATGGGGGCTGGGAGGTGGGCTTTCCTCAGCCTGTGCAGAAAGTAGAAGACGCTGCTGGGATTTCCTAGCTATGCAGCTGGTGTTGAGGGTCTGGGCGAGACTCTCCGCCAGGTGGACGCTAAGACCTTTGGCGCACTTCATGATCTCCACAGGGGAGCCATCAATGTCCAGTGGAGAGTGGTCACTCTACTAATAAACATTGGACCCTCAGTGAAATAAATGGGGGCAGGGTTTATCGACTGTTCCAGTAATTCAGTCGCATCAATTTTTATTTCAAAATTTGTTAGCCTCACCTCAGTACCCTGCACTGATGTTTCCATAATCCTGTATTTTGTTTAGTACAGGTTCGGGTGGATTGGCCCACACTAATTTTCCCATGGTGTTAGGTACATTAGTCAGAGGGAGATGGGTCTGGGTGGGTTACTCTTCGGAGGATCAGTGTGGACTGGTTGGGCCGAAGGGCCTGTTTCCACACTGTAGGGGAATCCAATCTAATCCACAGCCCTTTGGGGGCAAAGAATTCCGAAGTGTCACAAGTCCGATCTCATTACAAGGCCTCACTCCCACTGCATGGGGGCTGGAATTATACCTGGCACATTTGTGCTTGTTGGAGGTGAACTCTCTCAGTTCCGGTACAAACCTGCCGCAGTCCGTCAGGGTAGCACTCCAAATCCAACCCTCGTCAGCGCCTTTATCGATGACCTTTCCCCAACTCCCACCCTTCCCCACCCCCAACACCCCCCATCCATTCTTAAAGTCACAACTGGGTGGATTGCCCATTAATGTTCATGGCTCCATAGATACTGAAGGAAAGCATTGGGAAAGCCTGGACAAGGTAACGTTCCAACTTGGTCTGACCAGCGTCAGGCAATGACCGTCTCCCACAACAGCGGATCTAATCATCACCCCTTCATACTCAAGAGCACCGCTGTCACGGAATCCCCAACACTTTGGGTCTTCCCATCGACCAGATTCTTAACTGACCCAGCCGTATAAATACCCCGACAGGAGCGGGTCAGAGGCTGGGAGCTCTCTAGGGGGGGTAACTCGCCTCCCGACCCCTCAAAGTCAGCCCCAAGGCCTGAGTCAGGATTGCTCTCTGGTGTCTGTTGCCGAGAGTTTAGTGGCTTTTCTTTAAAATGTCAAAAATATACTTTATTCGTAAAAAGTATCTCTGTATGCACATGCAGTCACAAGCGCAGTTCGGTTCTGTACAGTAGTATGTCAAGGAAAGTTTGATTCTATCCAAACAAACCAAAACCATCTCTTACTTGAACCAGGCTGTATTTGAGGCACTGGGGGAGGGTCCAATAACTGAACGGACCCCCATTTACCTTCAGCAGGAAGACCCCAGACGGTGGCCTTTCCCCACTGCCCCTTGGCAGCAGCTGCCCCAAGCTTCAGTGTGTCCCTCAGCGCGTAGGCCTGGACCTTGGGATGGGCCAGTCTACAACACTCGGTCATGGTCAACTCCTTGCCCTGGAAGACCCACAAGTTTCGGGCAGAACAAAGGGGGTCTTTCACCGAGGTGACGGTCCTCCAGGCACAGTCGATGTCTGTCTCGGTGTGTGTCCCGGGGAACAGCCCGGAGAGCATGGAGTCACGAGTCACAGGATGGATTTCGATAACCAAGTATGTAGTGGCTGAGATCTTATTCTGCACGTTGGAGATGGACAGTGATCCTGGTTTCATCTAGGTCGTCTGTAGCTGCAATAGTTTCCCAGTGTGACTGCTGTCTGACATTTTGCAAACTGTTTTACTTACACCATTGTACCCATGTCCATTCTCGACGGGATCATCTCTCGCTAGTACATACCGTACCATCCTTTCATCCCGGTTTCTTGCAGATGACCGCTGACGTTACTGTCACATGATGGTCTACACCACCCTCTCATTATAGAACATAGAACATTCCAGCGCAGTACAGGCCCTTCGGCCCTCGATGTTGCGCTGACCTGTGGAACCAATCTATCCATTTCTATCCTTGTGTCTATGCAATGACCATTTAAATGACCATAAACGTAGTGAGTCTGCTACTGTTGCAGGCAGTACGTTCCACACCCCTCCTCCTCTGAGTAAAGAAACTAGCCCTGACCTGAACTTACCCATTCTCTCTCTCCTGGGCAGCTCCAGCAGCCCTCAACAAGATCAACACCTTTAAGATGGTGATGTGCGTCTGCTGAAAACCAAGTGAATGGATTGGGAAAAATGGGCACCTTTGGAAAACCATGTTGACTGAGAGCAATGTCGAGCAACACTGGGGGACATCACAAGGGCTCTCAACAGAACACAGGGCAAGATATTATTCTGCTGAAAGACTGAACAGCGCACAGGACTCTGGCTGAATGGAGGAAACGTTGAGGGTTTAGGAAAGACATATACCAAGTCAAAAGAGGCTGGATAAGAGAGAATCCAGAGAGGAAAGAAGTTTAAAAATGCAAGAGGAACTCCGAAATTAAATTATCAAGGCATGTTGAAACAAAATTGGCCCGCGTCTTACAGGCAAATCGATAAATAATGAAAGGGCTGTGAGTGGTGTTAAGATGATGAACAGGACGAGGAGTTGGCAGAAACGTTGCACAATTATTCCATATTTACCAGGGAGATACTGCATTGAGTGAGGAGATGAATAATGAGATCAGTGCACTTAAAGCAAAAGGAAGTGAGGATGTGTTGAATAAACAGCACAGACAGAAGGCGGGGATAAAGGCAGGTCGTGCACGGTACAAGAATTTTGGGGAGGGACAACAGAGGCACTCCCACATGTGTTCAATAATTCATCGGGAAAAGTTACATCGCCAGGGAACTTGTGGACAGTTAGTATAATTCTAATGTTCAGCAGAGAGATAGAACATATCCATGGAATTATTGATCAGCTTAATGTCAGTCACAGGTAAGATAATGGAAACCGTGTGAAACTGAGGGTAGATGTAAGCCATATAACAATCGATAGTCAGTGTGGATTACTGAAAGGGAAATTGGTCTTGACCAACCTTATTGCATTTTCTACCGCATTAAAGGAGTGGACTGCAGCAAGGGGCTGTTCTTAATTAAAATCAGGGAAAGAGTTGCAGACGTCAGGAATCCGAAACAAAAGCAGAAATTGCTGGAACACCACAGCAGGACCTGGTGGCATCAATGGAGAAAAAGCAGAGTTAACGCTTTATGTTCCGTGAGCCAGCTTCAGAACTGATAGCAGTGACGGCAAGGGGGTGTCTGTGTGTGAGTGTGTGCGTGTGTGTGTATGTGAGTGTGTGTGTGTGTGTATGTGTGTATGAGAGTGTGTGTGAGTGTGTGTGTGTGTGTGTGTGAGTGTGTGTGAGTGAGTGTGTGTGTCAGAGTGTGTGTGAGTGTGTGTGTGTGTGAGGGTGTGTGTGTGGATGAGTGTGTGTGTATGTGTATATGCGTGTGTGTGTGTGAGTGTGTGAGTGTGTGTGTGAGTGCGTATGTGTGTGTGTGTGAGTGTGTGTGTGTGAGTGTGTGTCTGTGTGTGAGTGTGTGTGTGTGTGAGTGAGTGTGTGTGTGAGTGTGAGTATGTGTGCGAAAGTGTGTGTGTGTGTCTGTGTGTGTGAGTGTGTGTGTGTGTGTGTGTGCGTGAGTGTGTGTGTGTGAGAGTGTGTGTGTGAGAGTGTGTGTGTGAGTGTGTGTGTGAGAGTGTGTGTGTGTGTGTGTGTGTGTGAGTGTGTGTGTGCGTGAGTGTGTGTGTGTGAGAGTGTGTGTGAGAGTGTGTGTGTGCATGTGTGTGAGAGTGTGTGTGTGCATGTGTGTGTGAGTGTGTGTGTGAGAGTGTGTGTGTGTATGTGTGTGTGTATGTGTGTGTGTGAGTGTGTGTGTGTATGTGCATATGTGTGTGAGTGTGTGTGTGTGTGAGTGAGTGTGTATGTGTGAGTGTGTGTGTGTATGGGTGAGTGTGTGTGTGAGTGTGTGTGTGTGAGTGTGTGTGTGTATGTGTGAGTGTGTGTGTGTGAGTGTGTGTGTGTGAGTGTGTGTGTGTGTGAGTGTGTGTGTGTGTGTGTGAGAGTGTGTGAGAATGGTGGGAGAATTGGGAGGTGGTACCAGAGAGACATGAAGACAAACCGTGGTTAATAGTAAGCTCGGGAAAGTGCGGGACTGATAATGGGGACAGTGAGTAGGTGGGAAGGGACTGGCTTTGCTGTAGGCAGCCCATGTGTCAGGACAGGGCCTGAGGGCGTGGGGGTGAGTAATAGGTATGGGATGAGGTGCGTAACCTTGAAACTGAACTCAATTTTGCTTCCTGAAGTCTCAACAGTGTGGTGCTGGAAAAGCACAGCCGGTCAGGCAGCATCTGAGGAGCAGGAGAGTCAGCATTGCAAGCATATGTCCTTCATCAGGAATGTGGCTGTGAGCCAAGGGGTCTGAGAGTTAAATGGAAGGCAGTTGGGGCTGGGTGGGGGGAAAAGGATGAAGGTTGGGAGAAGGTGATAGGTCAGAGAGGAGGGCGGAGCAGATAGATGGGAAGGAAGATGGACAGGTATGATCATTCAAGAGGGCGGTGCCAAGTCGGAAGGTTGGATCTGGGATAAGTAGGCGGAAGTGGGCACTGCAGATGCTGGAGATTAGAGTTTAGATCAGAGTGGTGCTGGAAAAGCACAGCAGGTCAGGCAGCATCCGAGGAGCAGGAAAATCGACGTTTCGGGCAAAAGCCCTTCATCAGGAATGAGGCTGGGATAAAGTGGGGTGGAGGGGAAATGAGGAAACTGGTGAAATCCACATTCCCCACACAGGAAGATGAAGTGCTGTCCTTTCAGCTGAGATTCCTGGAGGAGGCCTGAGACCGAGATGTTGGCCAGGGAACGGGGAGGGCGGGCTGTTGAAGTGTCAGGTGACGGTAGGCTCAGTGGCTTTTTTGTTTTGGTGGGCAGAACGCCAGCCTGCGCTTTGTTTCCCCCGAGGGTAGAGCAGACCACGCTGTGAGCAGCAAATGCGGACGGTCCAACTGTGTGCGGTGCAGGTGAAGGTGTGCCTGGGCCCCTGGGTGGTAAGCGAGGACGAGGTGAACTCTGTCACGGCTGAGGAAGGGTGGAGATGAGCTGAGGGCCAAAGCCAGGGGAGATGGGTCGGAGACAGCTCAAGGCTCCATCAACCACAATGGTGGGGGATCCTTGATGGAGGGGGGAGGTCACCTTCTCTGAGGCTCCCCCGTGGAGGTTGGCACCGTCAGAACCGAGACGGAGGGTGGAATGGAAACAGGCTGAGAGGACGTGGTAACCGTGGGAGCTAGCCGGTCTGCCGTGGATACCGGCGGCTGGCCTATCCCCCGGAAATGTAAGCAGAGGCCCTGAGGCAGGGAAGGGAGGAGTCAGGGATGGGTCACAGGTCGTGGTGGAAAATCAGAAACGGAATCGATCGTCTTTGTTTTTCCCAATTCCGGATGCGAGAGAGGGAAGCAACACCGATGGCGTCGTCGATGAGCCGGAGAAAGGGTTGAGGGGAGGGACCGGAGTAGGGTTGGAAAAGGGAATGCTCCACGTGTCCCACAAAGAGACAGGAATAACTGGGGCCCGTGCGGGTACCCATGACCACCGCTCCCACCTGAAGGAAGTGGGAGGAGCTAATGGCGAAGGTGAGGGCGGGTCCAGCCAGGCAGAGGAGGGTGCTGGCACTTGCTGGGCCTAGAATTTATTGCCCATCCCTAATTACCCATGGGAAGATGGGGGAGAGTTTCCTTCTCGAACAGCTGTACCCCCAACGTGCTGTAGGTAAACCCACGATGCCATTGCAGGGTTTTGACAGTGAATAGAGATACATTCCCAAGTCAGGACGCTGAGCGGCTTGGAGGGGAACTCATAGCTGGTGGTTTTCCCCGTGTACCCACTGCCCTTGTACTCCAAGCTGGGTGAGGTTAGAAGAGGAGACTTAGTGAATTCCTGTTCTCATTGGAAAGAAGGCGGCTAAGGGGGGGATTTGATAGAGACATACAAGATGGTCAGAGGATTCGATCGGGTAGACAGTGAAAGTCCCTTTCCTAGGTTGGTGACATCAGCTTGTAGGAGGGGGGATAACTACAAATTGAGGGGCGATAGATTTAAGAGGCAGGTTCCTTACTCAGAGAGTGGTAAGGGTATGGAATGCCCTACCTGCTAATGTAGTCAACACAGCCACATTAGGGAGATTTAAACAATCCTTAGATAAGCACATGGATGATGATGGGATAGTATAGGGGGACGGGGTTAGATTAGTTCACAGGTCGGCGCAACATCGAGGGCTGAAGGGTCTGTTCTGCGCTGTATTGTTCTATGTAATTATCTGGCTCGCGTGTGGAATGAACTCCCAGAGGAAGTGGTTGGGTGCGGGCCCAGTTGCGACACCTAAAAGGCACTTGGGTACGGACATGAACGGGAAAGGCTTGGAGGGCCACGGGCCAGGGATGTTCAGGTGGGACTGGCTGGCTTTCGGGTTATGCCCAGTTTCTGTACTGTCCGACTCTCTGTGAGTTACAGAGCTTTTAGCAAGGCCTTCAATAAGGCGCTCCATAAGAGACGACCGCGTAAGGTGAAAGAAGGTAGAGTCACAAAGCAGACAGACAGCAGAATGGGCTGCTGGTCTCAAGAGGGAGGTGAAAGCGTGGCTCTCATTACCACAGAGGGCTGTGGAGGCCAACTCATTTTAGACAGACATGGACGGATTCCTGGTTAGTAACGGCTCCCCGGCGAGGATTATGGGGAGAAGGAACAGACCCGATGGGCCGACTGGCCTAATTCGTCTCCCGTGTCTCACGGTTTAAGCCAGAAATGGGAACGAAAGGGTTTGTTATGCAGAAGGTGGGAAGTTGTGTTCCATAATGTTAACACATCGAAAACCAAAAGCAGGGAACGGTGGATGCTGGAGATCTGAACGTTAAACCAAAACAGGAAAGACTGAGCTGAGCGAAATAAAATGGTTCGGGTTTGTGAACGGCTGAGTTTTCACCCTCCTCCCCCAGCTTTTTCTGTTCTGTATTCACAATTTGAACTTTGAAATTGGAAACACAATTTACAATTTTGTGGGTGAGGTCGCGTTGGGGGTGTAGGGACAGTCGGTAATGAGATGGCTTGTAACAGATTACGCTGACCAGCTTATAAAGTCACAGAGATACACAGCACGGAAACAGACCCTTCGGTCCAACTCGTCCATGCTGACCAGTTATCCGAAATTAACCTCGTCCCACCTGCCAGCACTTGGCCCATATCCCTCCAAACCCTTCCTATTCATATACCCATCCAGATGCCTCTTAAATGTTGCAATTGTACCAGCCTCCACCACTTCCTCTGGCAGCTCATTCCATACACGTACCACCCTCTGTGTGAAAACGTTGCCCCTTAGGTCTCTTTTATATCTTTCCCCGCTCACCCTAAACCTATGCCCTCTAGTTCTGGACTCCCCAACCGCAGGGAAAAGACTTTGTCCATTTATCCTATCTATGATTTTATAAACCTCTATAAGGTCACCCCTCAGCCTTCGACGCTCCAGGGAAAACAGCCCCAGCCTGTTCAGCCTCTCCCTGTAGCTCAAACCCTCCAACCCTGGCAACATCCTTGTAAATCTTTTCTGAACCCTTTCAAGTTTCACAACATCTTTCCTTTAGCAGGGAGACCAATAATTGCCAAATGAAATTCAACGTCGATAAAGCCGAGGTAGTGCATTTTGGTGGGAAAAAAATATGAGTTGGAAAACGGATGTGTCTGTGGGATTGAAGGACAAAGAAATCTTGGCAAGTCAAGCCACAGATTAGCAAAGTTATTGCAAATCATTGAATTGAAACGTAAGGAAGTTATTGCTCAGCCTGTATCGAACCTTGGCTAGATATATAGATTAATGCCTGCAGTTCCGGTCACCGTATCATGAAATAAAAAGCACAGAGGTGCACCCAGGAGGGTGAAGGGAAGGGTGTCTACACACACCGTTTGAAGAAGGGACGAGGAACCTTGAGGTGATCTAAATGAGGACATCAAAAAATTCTGATTTCTTTTTATTTCAAAAATATACTTTATTCATAAAAAACACCCTTGCGTATGTACACAGTCACAAATGCCGTTCGGTTCTGTACAGTAGAAGAGAACGAAAGAGGGGTACAGCACAGAGGCAGGGCCTTTCCCTCCAGGCCTGTGCCGAACATCATGCCCTAACTGAACTCCAACACAAACCATCTGCCCTTATTCGGCCCGTACCCCTCTACTCCCTCCCTGTTCAGGTAACCATCCAGATTCCTCCTAAATGTTGCCCATGTTCCCCCACCTCTTCTGGCAGTGTGTTTCATGTTCCTAGCTCTGCATGAAAACCCTCCCTCGCACATCTCCTTTAAACACCTCCCACCCCCCTCACCATGAACCTGTGGCCCCCTTGTAATTGAAACTTCAACCCTGGGGGGGGAGGGGAAGGCCTCTGACTATCCCCCCCACCCCACCCCCCCCCTCCCCCGTCTCCACCTCTCGTAATTGTGGAGATGTCTACAATCAGGTCTCCTCCCGGTCACCGTCCTTTCAGTGAAAACCATCCTGGCCTATTTAGCCTCTCCTCACAGCCGATGCCCTGGAGAGCAGGTAACAGGCTGCACATCAAGGAAACAGACAATCACTGGAGTTTGACTCTCTCTGAACAAACCAAAGGCCGTCTCTAACACAGACAAGACTGATGGGGGGGGCGGGGGGTGGGTACCAGCAGGGTATGGGGGCTTAAAATAAAAATCCGCCAGGGACATTCAGAGCGCAGGGAGTATTCGAGGGGAAGTGTTAGACTTTTGGAACCATCTAGCCACCCTGCGACCTGAATAGAAATGCCCCCACTCCCCCCCTCAGCTCCCTTGTAACTGGGGGCAAGGGGGAGGGGGCAGTAACTGGGGAAGGGGCCAGGGGGCTTTACTCGTCTCTACTAGAACGAGAGCTGAGGCAGTGGGAGACCCAGTCTGCCAGGTGCTCCCCCCAGCTGCCCACCCCCCAAACCCACACAAGGGGCAGGTTCTGTTTAAGTGAACTCAGAGGCCAGTGAAAGCTGCGTGGGAAAGTGAGACGCTCCTCCCAGCCCCTGTTCCCCACCCCGTTTCATTAAAAAACCCATTTCATTTCAACATTCTGTACATTTAATTTCTCCTGACAGATTTGCACTTTAGCATAACAAAGAGGCAGCTGTGTGCCAATGGATAGCAGCTGGAGAGGAGGGGGGGTGGGGGGGTGGGGGGTGGAAGGTGAGGTTTAACTCTTCCTGTGCTGCACACCTGCCACTGTGACTCTCACACAAGATTGTAGAATCCCTGCAGCATGGAAACAGGCCCTTCGGCCCAACTAGCCCACACCAGCCCTCCGAAGATTAATCCACCTACCCTATATTTACTAATGCACCTAACCTACACATCCCTGAACACTATGGGACAGTATAGCATGGCCAATTCACATCTTTGGACTGTGGGAGGAAACCCACGCAGATACGGGGAGAATTTGTCGTGCACTTGCATTTACGTGGCACCTCTTCTGGCTGTGCAGAAGCCCTATTTGAGGTTTGCCACATAGAGTCAAAGAGTCATAGAGATGTACAGCACGGAAACAGACCCTTCGGTCCAACCTGTCCATGCCGACCAGATATCCCAACCCAATCTAGTCCCACCTGCCAGCATCCAGCCCATATCCCTCCAAACCCTTCCTATTCATATACCCATCCAAATGCCTCTTAAATGATGTAATTGTACCAGCCTCCACCACATCCTCTGGCAGCTCATTCCATACACGTACCACCCTCTGCGTGAAAAAGTTGCCCCTTAGGTCTCTTTTATATCTTACCCCTCTCGCCCTAAACCTATGTTCTCTAGTTCTGGACTCCCCAACCCCAGGGAAAAGACTTTGTCTATTTATCCTATCCATGTCCTTCATAATTTTGTAAACCACTATAAGGTCACCCCTCAGCCTCCGACGTTCCAGGGAAAACAGCCCCAGCCTGTTCAGCCTCTCCCTAAAGCTCAAATCCTCCAACCCTGGCAACGTCCTTGTAAATCTTTTCTGAACCCTTTCAAGTTTCACAACATCTTTCCGATAGGAAGGAGACCAGAATTGCATGTAATTCCAACAGTGGCCTAACCAATGTCCTGTACAGCCGCAACATGACCTCCCAACTCCTGTACTCAATACTCTGACCAATAAAGGAAAGCAAACCAAATGCCTTCTTCACTATCCTATCTGACTCCACTTTCAAGGAGCTATGAACCTGCACTCCAAGGTCTCTTTGTTCAGCAACACTCCCTAGGACCTTACCATTAAGTGTATAAGTCCTGCTAAGATTTGCTTTCCCAAAATGCGGCACCTCGCATTTATCTGAATTAAACTCCATCTGCCACTTCTCAGCCCATTGGCCCATCTGGTCCAGATCCTGTTGTAATCTGAGGTAACCCTCTTCGCTGTCCACTACACCTCCAATTTTCTCCCCCCTCTGCCCGCTATCAACCCTTGTCATAATTTCTTCGGGTTCCCACACCAGGCAGGAGTAACGGCGACTGTCTCCCGCTGATATTCGATATGGGCCCAACACCCATGTCATGGAGTCCCTACAGTGTGGAAACAGGCCATTTGGCCCAAAATCGACGTTTCGGGCAAAAGCCCTTCATCAGGAATGTTGTCTTTTCCCTAGGATGGGGGGGGGGGGGGGGTTTCGAGACTAGGAGGCACATCTTTAAGGCGAGAGGGGAGAGACTTAAAAAAGACATAAGGGGCATCTTTTTCTTTACACAGAGGGTGGAGTGAAGGTCCAGAGGAAGTGGTGGGTGCTGGTACAGCTACAATGTACAAGAGACATTTGGATAAGTACATCAACAGGAAAGGTGTGGAGGGATGTGGGCCAGGAGCAGGCAGGTGGGACTAGTTTAGTTTGGGGTTATGGTGGGGGGGGGGGGGGGGGGGGTGCACAGACTGGTTTGACCGAAGGGTCTGTTTCCCTGCTAGATGGGTCTCGGGATTAATAGATCTGGTGATGATAGCCCTGGGCCAGCCCTGGTATCGTCCAACTGCTTTCGGGAGGCCGGTGGTTGTCTCAGCCGCCGCTGCCTTCGTTGCCGTGGTAACGCTTCGACAAACACCTTTCGCTTTCCAAAGGCTGGGAAGCTGGTTGGAGCCGTTCTGGACGTTGTGCTGGTTATCAGCATGCTAATGAGGAGAGCAGCTCATTATATGTAACCGCCGAAGCGAGGCCCGACTTGGAGGGTTTCCAGGGAAGGGAGATTTCGTTCCACATCAGGGCATCCCCGAGGTTCGCAATCAGCAATTTACAGAGAGAGAGAGAGAGAGAGAGGTCATGAGCAATTTCTGACCTGCCTTCATTCAGGAACGCCTGGGGAATATCCACGCTTTCGCTCTAAATCTGGCAAAACTGCAGTGGAACTAGGGTTCTGGGTGTGGCGGTGGCATCGGGAAAGTAACAGGGCCTTGCAACCAGCTCCCTGCCATGTGTTACTGACTGTGCCTCTGATTAATCCAGTGACCCTCATTCTAACCCTCAGTACCTCCAACCCCACCCCCACCCCCGCCCATCACACCGTGTGACTGAATGCACCTCCTTTGACTCCCTCGCACTGGGACTCAGTAATTCCTCCCCCCCCCCCCCCCAACCGACCCCGCAGCTCCATTCTGTCTTCCTGCCTGGAGCAAACACCCTCCACCCCAGCATATCAATCCAGCTCCCTTGAAAAGACTCCCAGTAACTCCTTCCCTTATCGCCCTGACTGAACTCCCCCCTGACCCCTCCCGATACGTATGAATTCAGCTCCTCCCACTCCAACATCCCCGTTGCAGCACCCAGGCTGACGTCCCGCACTACCACAGTGTTGGTACCCCACAAACACCGCCAATACCAGCCCACGGCCCTTCCCAGCTCGCTGTGTTAATGATTACCACCACTGAACCCCGCACCCCCTCCCCGCCCCCGACTCCACCATCATCAACATCCTGGGGGTTACCATTGGCCAACCACTCAACAGGGCTCACCACATAAACACAGTGACAACAAGAGAAGGGTGGAGGCGAGGAACACTGTGGTGAGTAACTCACTTCCTGACACATCAAAGTTTTACCTGCACATCCACCAATATCATTTATTGTATCCGTTGCTCCCGATGGGGTCTCCTCTACATTGGGGAGACTGGGCGCCTCCTCGCAGAGCGCTTTAGGGAACATCTCCGAGACACCCGCACCAATCAACCACACCGCCCCGTGGCCCAACATTTCAACTCCCCCTCCCACTCTGCCGAGGACATGGAGGTCCTGGGCCTCCTTCACCGCCGCTCTCTCACCACCAGACGCCTGGAGGAAGAACGCCTCATCTTCTGCCTCGGAACACTTCAACTCCAGGGCATCAATGTGGACTTCACCAGTTTCCTCATTTCCCCTTCCCCCACCTCACCCCAGTTCCAAACTTCCAGCTCAGCACCGTCCCCATGACCTGTCCCATCTCTCCAACTTCCTTCCCACCTACCCACTCCACCCTCCTCTCTGACCTTCACCCCCACCTCCATCCACTTATTTTACTCTCAGGTACCTTCGCCCCCCCCCCAGCCCCACCCCCCTCCCTTTATCTCTCCACCCCTGAGGCTCCCAGCCTCATTCCTGATGAAGGGCTCCTGCCCGAAATGTCGATTTTCCTGCTCCTCGGGTGCTGCCTGACCTGCTGTCCTTTTCCAGCACCGCTCTAATCTTGTCCCAAAGCCTGTCCCACCATCTACAAGGCACAAGTCAGGAGGGTGATGGAATACTCCCCACTTGCCCTGGATGGGGGCAGCTCCAGCAACACTCAAGGAGCTTGACACCATGCAGGACAAGCAGCCCCCACTTGATTGGCATCACATCCACTCCTCCACCACCAACGCTCAGTAGCAGCAGTGTGTACCCTCTACTAAAGATCCTCAGCCAGCACCTTCCAAACCCACCACCACTTCCATCTAGAAGGACAAGGGCAGCAGATAGATGGAACACCATCACCTGTAAGTTCCCCTCCAGGCCACTCACCATCCTGCCTTGGAAATATATCGGCCGTTCCTTCACTGTCGTTGGGTCAAAACCCTGGAATCCCCTCCCTCAGGGCATTGTGGGTCAACCCACAGCAGGTGGACTGCAGTGGTTCAAGATGGCAGCTCACCTCCCCCCCCACCCCACCTTCTCAAGGGGGCACCGAGGGACAGGCAATAAACCCTGGGCCCAGCCAGCAATACTCACAGATGAGTTAAAAAAAATACTGACATAAATCCTACTCCTGCAAAATACGACTCATCAATTCCTCCTCTCCAGCCTCACTCTGTTACTCGGCTGTATAATTTACTCATTCTAGTCCAGATCCTCAGCAATACCCCCCAGGAACCCTCCCCTCCCCAGCTCCCCTGGATCTGACAGCGTGAAACTGCTTGCATGTGAACACTGGGTAAGCAGTGGGTTAAACTGTGTGGCTTCACTCGGTGTCGTGCTGGAAAGTGACACGCGAGAGAGGTCAGCTCAGTGTAATTAGCAGTTCCTCTCCCTCGGTCCAGGGAAAGGAATGTATTCTTCAATCAAAGGGCTTTTTTTTAAGTGTCTCAGGGTTGGGGTTGACTGTGTGGGCAGGTGCGAACAAACAAGCAACAGGCAACGGGAGATACTACAAAGCCCAGACCATGCCCAAATCTTGCTGCAGTCATCTCCTCTGCACTGAGAACTACAGAGGGCTTCTTCATTCTCACCCAGCAATGACAGAAAGGAGCAACAAGCACATCCCCATCAAACACTCCCAAAACAGGGACAGTACGGGGTTAGATACAGGGTAAAGCTCTCTCTACACTGTCCCCCATCAAACACTCCCAGGACAGGGACAGTATAGGGTTAGATACAGAGTAAAGCTTCCTCTACACTGTCCCCCATCAAACACTCCCAAAACAGGACAGCACGGGGTTAGATACAGGGTAAAGCTCCCGCTACACTGTCCCCCATCAAACACTCCCAGGACAGGGACAGCACGGGGTTAGATACAGGGTAAAGCTCCCTCTACACTGTCCCCATCTATCACTCCTAAAACAGGGACAGCACAGGGTTAGATACAGGGTAAAGCTTCCTCTACACTGTCCCCGTCAAACACTCCCAAAACAGGGACAGTATGGGGTTAGATACAGGGTAAAGCTTCCTCTACACTGTCCCCATCAAACACTCCCAGGACAGGGACAGCACGGGGTTAGATACAGAGTAAAGCTCCCTCTATACTGTCCCCATCAAACACTCCCAGGACAGGGACAGCACGGGGTTAGATACAGAGTAAAGCTCCCTCTACACTGTCCCCATCAAACACTCCCAGGACAGGGACAACATGGGGTTAGATACAGAGTAAAGCTTCCTCTACACTGTCCCCCATCACACACTCCCAGGACAGGGACAGCATGGGGTTAGATACAGAGTAAAGCTCCCTCTACACTGACCCCATCAAACACTCCCAGGGCAGGTACAGCACAGGGTTATATACAGAGTAAAGCTCCCTCTACACTGACCCCATCAAACACTCCCAGGACAGGGACAGCACGGGGTTAGATACTGAGTAAAGTTCCCTCTACACTGTCCCCATCAAACACTCCCAGGACAGGGACAGCACGGGGTTAGATACAGAATAAAGCTTCCTCTACACTGTTCCCCATCAAACACTCCCAGGACAGGGACAGCACGGGATTAGATACTGAGTAAAGTTCCCTCTACACTGTCCCCATCAAACACTCCCAGGACAGGGACAGCACAGGGTTAGATACAGAATAAAGCTTCCTCTACACTGTTCCCCATCA
The DNA here is from genome assembly GCF_037043375.1 of Chiloscyllium plagiosum. Lineage (NCBI taxonomy): Eukaryota > Metazoa > Chordata > Chondrichthyes > Orectolobiformes > Hemiscylliidae > Chiloscyllium > Chiloscyllium plagiosum. Next base: position 29,319,866 of record NW_028270173.1, read on the forward strand.
CACACTCCCAGGGCAGGGACAGCACGCGATCAGTGTCACATCCACAGATCAGACTCTCGGCTCTGATACGGACACGTTGAATTCCCGTCTTTGTTAAAAAGCAGATGGATCCGGTGATCCTGACTCTGGCTGTAATCTCAGTGTTCAATCTGGAGAGGAATTCTGCGATGTGACACCCATGTACAATCGGGGAAATATCAAATGGAAAGACTAAAGCAAACGCGGCGATGGTGAGAGGCCGACAGCCCACCTACAGCCCACTTGGTGGGAGATTGCTTTCAGAATCCCCTCCCTGAGGGTTCAGCACATGGACTGCAGCGAGGGCAGCACACCCCTGGGAAACCTTCTCAAGGGGCAACTAGGGACGGGCAGTAAATGCTGGACCCAGCCAGCGATGACCACATCCCACACACAAAAACAAGTCCAATCTAGAACACTGCAAACTGGGAGTAGACAATGGGGTAAGAAAGGGATAGAAGGCCACGTTGCAGCTTAGAGTCATTGAGTGAGGCTCGCAGATCACAAAAAGGCCCATTGGCCCATCTAGTCTGTGCTGGTCTGAAACACAGCCTGAACTATTATCATCCCAGTTTCCATCACTTGGCCCATACCCTAGTACTCCATGACTTGCCAGCGCATCTCTAAATATTTCTGAAAGGTTTAAAGGATTTCTGCCCCTACAACTAGCCCGACAGGCACTGAGTTCCAGACTCCCACCACCCTCCAGATGAAAATTCCTCACTTCCCCTCTCAACCTCCCTGCCCCTTACCTTCATTCTATGTTCCCCAGTCATTAACCTTTCCATCAAGGGGAAAAATGAGTGAGTGTGTGTGCGTGTATACCTGTGTGTGTGTGTGTGTGTGTGTGCATGGGTGCGTGTGTGTGCGGGCATGTGTGAATGTATGTGTGAGTGTGCATGTATGTGTGTGTGAGTGAGATTGTGTGTGCCTGTGAGTGTGCGTGTGTTTATGCCCATGTATATGTGCATGCGTGTGTGTGTGAGTGCTTGTGTGAGTGTGCATGTATGTGTGCATGTGTATGTGTGTGTGTAATTGAGTAAGTGTGCGAGTGTGTGTGTATCTGAGTGTATGCGTGAGTGTGTGTATGTGTGCACATGTGTGTGTGTGTGTGTCTGTGTGTGCATGTATGCATGTGGCTGTGTGTCTGCATGTGTGATTGTGCATGTGTGTGTGTGCATGTGAGTGTGCGCGTGTGTGCTTGTGTGTGTGTACATATGTGTGCGTCCGTGCGTGATACACATGTATGTGCATGTGCATGTGTGACTGTGTGCGTGTGCATTGTGAGTGTGCATGCACATGTGAGTGTGCATGTGTGTGTGTGCATGAGTGAGATTGCATGTGAGTGTGCGTGTATTTGTGTGAATGTGTGAATGTTGTGAGTGTGAGAGTGTTGCGGGGGTGTGGTGGTTGTGGAGGGGGTGGGGAGGGGAAGGGGTAAGTGGCAGGCGGATGATGTATTCCAGTTCACTGCAGCTGACAGACTCACATTCAGCTGTTTCTACCTTCGCTCCACTGCTCGGGGTGGCTCAGTGGCTCAGTGGTTAGCACTGCTGCCTCCCAGAGCTAGGGACCTGGGTTCAATTCCAGCAAGTTACCTCTGGCTGCTCCAGTTTCCTCCCACAGACCAAAGGTATGCTGGTCAGGGTGGATTGGCCCTGCTAAATGCCCAGGGGTGATCAGGCTGGGTGAAGTGGCTGTGGGAAATGCAGGGATAGGAGGTCAGTTCTGGATGAGGTGTTCCTCAGAGTCTGTGCAAATCCAATGGAGGGATCCACACTGTAAGGGGTCAATGATTGGAATTCTCATCTTGTTTTTTATAAGCTCCCCTGAACCGTCACTCGCTCTGACCCAACTCACCAAGGTGCCAACCCCAGCTTGTCATTCCTTCCCCTCCCTCGCCCCTCTGTTCTCCCCGCCCCCCCGGCCGCTGGGCCCATCTCTGTCTCCTGCCCCACACTGATGCAAATCCCCAGCTGACTTACCCTCGCAGATTTCCGGTCTGACCCACATGGAGGGGCCTGACTCGTGTTGTGGGCAGCTATTAATAAAACTGACAGGCGCGGCTGGATGCAAAGATATTTCTCACTCCTTCCCCCCACTGCAGGGCGGGCCATTCATTCTTTCAGACATGAGGACAGCTGAGTGAGAGAGGAAGATCACAGGAAGGCCAGAGATTTACAACCGCCCCTTCTCCTCCTGCTATTCCTCCCCCCCCCCCTCACTCATCTCTTCTCTCCGCTCTGCACCTCCTGCACACAGTCAGGCTGCTGAGTGAATACCCGGCCCTGGATGAGCAAGACCCGCGTTCCGATTCAAGCTCTTAACCAGCTCCGCCCTGCTCCTTTCACGGGAATGTGGGCACAAGGCTGTGCTGCCCATCTGCAGCTGCCTTTCAACTGCGTCACTGGCTTGAGTCAAACAGGTTGCCGCGGCTCTGGGGTCACATGACCTGGTAAGGAGGGCAGATTCCCTTCTGGAAGGGGCATTTAGCACGTCAATGGCCGATCCGTGGAGCAGCGGTGACTAAGACTACCTTTCAATGCCAGCCTCTTCAGCCATTGAGGGTTAGTGACAGAAAGTGCGGTTCTGGGGAAGCACAGCCGGTCAGGCAGCAGCCGAGCAGCAGGAGAGTCAACCCCCTCCCTGCACCCTCCAATACCCCCCACCCCCCCCCCACCCGCCCACCACAGCACTCTCACACACTCACAACATTCACATCAGGAATGGAGGTTAGTTACCAGCAATATGTGACATTATTGCGACTCCACCATTGACGTGCAAGGCTGAGCGAGACTGCTCTCGAACCTCAGGATCATATCGGATGTTAGATGGCTGTCTGAACCACCCACCCAGTGTCACACAGATGGACTGCTTCCACCTACGTGCCATCACCCAAATCCTCCTCCACCTAGTTTGTTACATGCTAAGTCAGGGTGGATTGGTCATGCTAAATACCCATAATGCCCAGGGGCGAGCAGGCTGGCTGGAATGGCTGTGGGAAATGCAGGGACAGGAGGTTGGTTCCGCTTGGGGTGTTCCTCAGAGAGTCCGTGCAGACCCAGTGGAGGGGTCCACACTGTAGGGATCCACTGAACGGAATTCTCATCTAGCTTCATAAGCTGCCCTGAGCCATCACTCGCTCTGACCCAACCCTTGGGGACAACCCCACCTTGCCATCCATTCCCCACCCTCGCACTGATTGCCCCCACCCCAGCCCGTCTGTTCTTCCCTCCCCAGCCGCGGCTCAATCCATCCCCTCACTCATCGCCTTCTTCTGGGATTGTTCAGGTCTCCCGTGTGGGAACTGTGTCCGCAACTCTGCCAAGTCTAGGGGGTCTAGGCGGGATGCTCTTCAGAGGGCTGGTGCAGTCTTTATTTCAGGGACTCTATGACTGCCTTTTTAAAACTCTTGTGGGCTTTGCTTCACCCTCACCACCCCTCCCCCGTCCCCCCGGCCTTAATAACGTTTTCTGCACAGTGGGGAAACCGAGCCTGAGCGAGTATTCACACCTTCACAGAGGTCATTCAGCCCGTTGGGCCCTGTGCCTGTTGGACTTCTATCAGACCCGCTAATGGGTTCTAGATGGGTTGGGACTTACAGCGGCTGCAGCAAATAGGGAGTTTACTTCCGAAAGTTCTGCGGCAGCTTCTCCTGAGCACTGGGAGACGACCTCCCCAGAAAAGGTGGGAGGGGGGAAGGCAGGCATCCCGAAAAAAAAAATGGCAAAATACCCAAAGGGGGTAGACCAGGTAGCTACAGGTGAGGTGCTCCCCCTGACTGGGGAGTCTAGAACCAGGGGGCATTGTTTAAAAATAAGGGGGAGGGGGGAATGGTCTGAGATGAATCAGAGTTTCTTTAGAACATAAAACATAGAAAAGTACAGCACAGAACAGGCTGTTCATCCCACGATGTTGTGGCGAGGATTAATCCTAATGTAAAAGAAACTAACCTAACCTACGCACCCCTCAATTCACTGCTATCCATGTGTATGTCCAGCAGTCGCTTAAATGTCTCTGCTTCCACCATCACAGCTGGCAATGCATTCACAACTCTCTGCATAAAGAACCTACCTCTGACGTTCACTTTATGCCTTTCTCCTAATACCTTAAAACTATGACCCCTCGTACCAGTCAATCCTGCCCTGGGGAAAGTCTCTGGCCATTGACTCTATCCATGCCTCTCATTATCTTGTATATCTCGATCAGGTCTCCTCTCTTCCTCCTTCTCTCCAGAGAGAAAGGTCTGAGCTTAGTCAACCTTTCTTCATAAGACAAGCCCTCCAGTCCAGGCAGCATCCTGGTAAACCTTCTTTGCACCCTCTGTATCTTTCTGGGTGACCAGAACTGGACACAATATTCCAAGTGCGGTCTCACCAGGGACTTGTAGAGCTGTAGCAAAACCTCACGGCTCTTAAACCATATGTTTCTTAACAACCCTAAAAAGTCACAAACTTTCACCGGGAACTTCCGGAATTTTCTACTGCTGGTGGTGGGGGGGGGGCTTTGAGTGTGTTTAAGGTAGCGGTTGGTAGATTTCTAAGTGCGCACGGTGTATGAGATGATGGGGGGAGGGGGCGGTGTGTGAGGTGAGTCCTCCCCTTGGCTTCTTACCCATCCCTGATTGTTTACTGGGCCATAGAGATGGACAGCACAGAAACAGACCCTTTGGCCCAACCCGTCCATGCCGACCAGATATCCCAACCCAATCTAGTCCCACCTGCCAGCACCCGGCCCATATCCCTCCAAACCCTTCCTATTCATATACCCATCCAAATGCCTCTTAAATGCTGTAATTGTACCAGCCTCCACCACATCCTCTGGCAGCTCATTCCATACTCACACCACCCTCTGCGTGAAAAAGTTTCCCCTTAGGTCCCTTGCCTCTCTCACCTTAAAATCTTAGTTCTGGACTCCCCCACCCCAGGGAAAAGACCTTGTCTCTTTATCCTATCCATGCCCCTCATGATTTTATAAACCTCTATAAGGTCACCCCTCAGCCTCCGACACTCCAGGGAAAACAGTCCCAGCCTGTTCAGCCTCTCCCTATAGCTCAAACCCTCCAACCCTGGCAACATCCTTGTACCCTTCCAAGTTTATCAACATCTTTCCTATAGTAGGGAGACCTAAAGTTGCCCCTTAGGTCCCTTTTAAATCTTTTCCCTCTCACCTATGCCCTCTAGTTTTAGATGCCCCCACCCCAGGGAAAAGACCTTGCCTATTTATCCTATCTGTGCCCCTCATGACGTTATAAACCTCAATAAGGTCACCCCGCAGCTTCTGACGCTCCAAGGAAAGCAGCCCCAGCCTATTCAACCTCTCCCTGTAGCTCAAACCCTCTGACCCCAGCAACATTCTTGTCAATCGTTCCTGAACCCTTTCAAGTTTCGCAACATCCTTCCTCTTATTGAGAGCTGGCGATATGGCGTCGGCCATCTTGAATTCTCTCACTCAATCTGACCAGTTCCCCTCGGAACTTGCTGCATTATGTTACCTCGCATTGCCTCGGCACCTGCTGACAAGGCTGGTGCTGGTGTTGCCCCAATACACCCTGCAGAAGATCCACAGCAAGCCTTGGATGCTTTTTCCTACCTCCTTGTCCCCTCACTCCTCCGCCATCGCTTCTGAAGCACCACTGATCTCAGCTCCTCTGGAGATCATCTTTCCTTACTGTCCCACCGTCCGAGTCCCTCAACTCCACTTCTCCCCAAAATCCGGGAGTCAACAGGTGGGATAAGCCCATCGTTTCAGCTGTACCTGCCTGTTCAACATATCGGCAAATTAATTGATAGGATGTGGGTATCACCAGCGTTTATTGCCTGTCCCTAGTTGCCCCCTTGAGAAGGTGGTGGTGAGCTGCCTACTCTTACCGCTGCAGTCCACTTGCTGTGGGTGGCTGTTAGCGTGGGAGTCCTAACGACACTGAAGGAACAGCGATATATTTCCAAGACATCATGGCTGAGAGGGGAAATTGCGGTTTATCGCTATCTTTGTCCTTCTCAAGACATGTAGAGTTTGCAGGCTTGGAAGGAGACTTAATGAATTTCAGCAGTGCATCTTGAAGATGGTATATACTGCTGCGACTGAATTGATGGATTTGATAGATCTGTTGCTTTGTCCCTGGATGGTGTCGGGCTTCTTGAGTGTTGTTGGAGCTGCCCCCCATCCAGGGCACGTGGGGAATATTCCATCACACTCCTTGCAGGCTTTGGGGCCTCAGGAAATGAGTTACCTCACTGTACGATTCCTAGCCTCGGACTTATTTTTTTGTTTCAAAAATACACTTTATTCATAAAAACATTGCATTCATAATGTATTCATAAATACATTGTCCCTGAAGCAGTTCTGTTCTGTGCAGTGGCATATGGAGAAAACAAACAAACATTAGAATTAGACTCTATCCAACAAACAAACCCAAGGCACTTCTTTCTTAGACCAGACAATATTTACATACATTTGAGGCACCGGGAGGGTCCAATAACTGAACACCCCCCCATTTACCTTCAGCAGGAAGACCCCAGACAGTGGTCTTGCCCCACTGTGCCTTGGCGGCAGCTGCCCCAGGCTTTAGCATGACCCCCCCCCCCCCCCCCCAGTACATAGTCCTGGACCTTGGAATGAGCCAGTCTGCAACACTCAGTCAGGGTCAACTCCTTGCTCTGGACAGGTCAAGAGGGCGTTGCTGAGTTGGGGGGCGGCTCTGGGATGAGGTTGGGGGGGGTGGGGGGAGATGAGGAAACTGGTGAAATCGATGTTGGAGGGTCCCGAGCCGGAAGGTGAGGCGTTCTTCCTCCAGGCGTCGGATGGCTAGGTTTTGGCGGAGGAGGACGCCCAGGACTTGCATGTCTTTAGCGGAGTGGGAGAGGGAGTTGAAGTGGTCGGCCACAGGGCGGTGGGGTTGTTTAGTGTGTGTGTGAGACCCAGAGATGGTCCCTGAAACATTCCACCAGTTTGCATCCTGTCTCGCCAGTGTATTCACACGAGAAAAAGACAATGTTGTCAAGGACAAGACTGAGATACAGGCTGCTAGATTAGATGGGATTGAGATGCAAAAGGAGGAGGTATTAGCAATTCTGCAAAGTGTGAAAATAGATAAATCCCCTGGGCCAGATGGGATTTATCCTAGGATTCTCTGGGAAGCCAGGGATGAGATTGCAGAGCCTTTGGCTTTGATCTTCATGTAGTCATTGTCTACAGGAATAGTGCCAGAAGACTGGAGGATAGCAAATGTCCCCTTGTTCAAGAAGGGGAGTAGACACAATCCTGGTAATTATAAAACAGTGAGCCTTACTTCGGTTGTTGGTAAAGTGTTGGAAAAGGTTATAAGAGATTGGATTTGTAACCATCTAGAGAGGAATAAGTTGATGAGGGATCAGTGAAGTGTTTGATAAGGTTCCCCATGGTAGGCTATTGCATGGGATTGAGAGTGATTTAGCGGTTTGGATCAAAAGTTGGCTAGCTGAAACAAGACAGAGGGTGGTGGTTGATGGGAAATGTTCATCCTGGAGTTTAGTTACTAGTGGTGAACCACAAGGAAACATTTTGGGGCCATTGCTGCTTGTCATTTTTATAAATGACCTAGATGAGGGTATAGAAGGGTGAGTTAGTAAATTTGCGGATGAGTTGTGGATAGTGACGAAGGATGTTGTAGGTTACAGAGAGACATAGATAAGCTGCAGAGCTGGGCTGAGAGGTGGTAAATGGAGTTTAATGCAGACAAGTGTGAGGTGATTCACTTTGGTTGGAGTAACTGGAATGCAAAGTACTGGGCTAATGGTAAGATTCTTGGTAGTGTAGATGAGCAGAGAGATCTCGGTGTCCAGGTACACAGATCCTTGAAAGTTGCCACCCAGGTTGATAGGGTTGTTAAGAAGGCATACAGTGTTTTAGCTTTTATTACGAGAGGGATTGCGTTCCGGAACCATGAGGTTATGCTACAGCTGTACAAAACTCTGGTGCGGCTGCACTTGGAGTATTGCGCACAGTTTTGGTCACATTATAGGAAGGCTGTGGGAGCTTAGGAAAGGGTTCAGAGGAGACTTACCAGGATGTTGCCTGGTCTTATGAGGAAAGGCTGAGGGAGTTTGGGCTGTTTTTGTTAGAGAGAAGAAGGTTGAGAGGTGACTTAATTGAGACGTATAAGATAATCAGAGGGTTAGATAGGGTGGACAGGGAGAGCCTTTTTCCTCGGATGGTGACGGCGAGCACGAGGGGACATAGCTTTAAATTGAGGGGTGATAGATATAGGACAGATATCAGAGGTAGGTTCTTTACTCAGAGAGTAGTAGGGGCGTGGAACGTACTGCCTGCAACAGTAGTAGACTCGCCAACTTTAAGGGCATTTAAATGGACATTGGATAGACATATGGATGATAATGGACTAGTGTAGGATAGATGGGCTTCAGATTGGTACAGGTCAGCACAACATCGAGGGCCGAAGGGCCTGTACTGCGCTGGAATGTTCTGTGTTCCATGTTCTAGGAGACCACATCGAGAGCAACGCACACAGTAGATGAGATATTTGGAGGTGCAGGAAAATCTCTGCCGGATGTGGAAGGCCCCTTTGGGGCCTTGGATGGAGGTGAAGGGGGGGAGGTGTGGATGCAGGTTTTACACCTCTTACAGTGGAAGGGGAAGGTGCCAGGGTGGGTTGTTGGGGGGCTTGGAGGGAATGGCCTCTGTGGAGTGCAGAGAGGCGTGGGGAGGGAAATACATCTGTGGTGGTGGGGTCTGACTGTAGGTGATGGAAATAGCAGAGGATAATGCACTGTATGCGGAGATTAATAGGGTGGGAGGTGAATACCGGGGTGGGGTTCTATCCTTGGCGTGGTTGGAGGAGTGGGTTCAAGGGTGGAGGTGTAGGAAGTGGAGGAGATGCGTTGGGGGGCATTGTTGATCATGTGGGAGGGGAAATTGTGGTCCTGGAAATAGGAGGCCATCTGGGATGCCCTGGAGTGGAACTGCTCCTCCTGGGAGCAGATACAGCGGAGGCAGAGGAGTTGGGACTAAGGGATGGTGCTTTTTTGGAGTGGGGGTGGGGGGGTTGGGAGGAGGTGTAGTCCAGGTAGCTGTGGGAGTTGGTGGGTTTGAAATAGATGTCCGTGTTGAGTCGGTGGCCGGAAATGGAGGTCCAGGAAGGGGAGGGAGATGTCTGAGATGGTCCAGGTGAACTTGAGGGGGGAAAGTGTTGGTGCAGTTAATGAACGGTTCAAACTCCTCGCGGGAGCACAAGGTGGCGCCGATACAGTCATCAAAGTAGCAGAGGAAAAGGTGGGGAATGGTATAGCTGCAAGAGATGGACTGTTCCACGTACCCAATGAAGAGGCAGGCATAGCTGGGGCCCACGCGGGTACCCGTGGCTACCCCTTTGGTCTCGGGGAAGGACTGGAAGGAGAAGCTGTTGACGGTGAGGACCAGTTCAGCCAGGGGGGGATGAGGGTGTCGGTGGAAGGGTACTGGCTGGGTGAGTGGGAGAGGAAGAAATGGAGATCTTGAAGGCCTTTGCCATTGTGGGAAATAGACCGAACGGCCACTGGTGAAGGTGAGACGTGGCGGGCCGGGGAAACGAAAGTCATGGAGGAGGTGAAGGGTGTGGGTGGTGTCCCGAATGTACGGGGTGGAGGGTCCCTAGCCCAAGGGGGAACAGGACTGTGTCAAGACGTGAGGAAATAGGTTCGGCGAGGCAGGCGGACACAATAGGTTGACCGGGGCAGTGCTGGCTAAGAGGTAGAACTGCGGGGTTCCCGGACTATGAAGTTCGAAGCTGTGGCTGATCTTTTTGAGGACTCAGCTCCACTTACCCCGCCCACGAAACCTCATCCTTAATTCCTTTACTGTTCAAAAATTTACTTTTGCCTTAAAAACATCCAACGAGGCAACCTCTGGGTGATTTCTCAACTCCTCAGCTCAGTCCTAAATCTGCTCGCCCTTATTTTGAGACTATGCCTCCTCGTTTGAGTTTCACCCACCTCCCTGCTTCTACCTTATCTATTCCCTTCATCATTTTATATCCTTCTGTAAGATTCCTCCCTCATTGATCTAAATTCCAGTGAGCACAGTCTCAGACGACTCAATCCCTCCTCAAATGCAACCCCCCTCAACTCCAGAATTAACCTGGTGAACCTCCTCTGCACCCTCTCCATCCTGTCTCAAGTAAGGAGACCAAAACTGGTCACTGTCAATTATTGGGGAAACCCGTCGGGGTTCAATAACATCCTTGAGGGAAGGAAACCTGTTTATACTTCTCTGGACCAGCAGTGGGGTTGACTCTTAACTTGCCCTCGGGACAATTAGGGACGGGCAATGAATGCTGCCCTAGCCACATTGAGTGAATGAAAACAAAAACTCTGCCTCACGCACTAAGAACCGCTTTAATGCCCGCATTCGGAGGAGTTTGCAAGGAAACAAAATCAGAGATAAGTTGCTCCTTTGGAGAGCCAGTGCAGATGTGATGGGCCAAATGGCCCCCTCCTGCGCTGTAACCATCCTGCGTTTACCTTTGTCGGGTGGTTAGAGGTATTTCGAAGGAGGGAATGTCTGATCTAATAACAGTGGCTGCGCTGCACTGGCTGTGAAGGACACTGGGTGCCCTGAGGTCCCTCTTAAACAATGCAAAACTGCCTCCATGGGCAGCCAGAGGAACACAGTTCTCAAAAGATAGGGTCGAGAGTGAGGCGCTGGAAACGCACAGTAGGTCAGGCAGCATCCGAGGAGCAGGAGAGTCGGCGTTTCGGGCAAAAGCCCTTCATCAGAATTCCTGTGTCATCTTTCGTGATCTTTCGCTATAAATTCTGTGCCTTACGGATCCTGCCCCACTAGCTACCCAATGAAGGAGCAGCGCTCTGAAAGCTAGTGCTTCCAAGCAAACCTGCTGGGCCGTAACCTGGTGTTGTCCGAGTTTTGTCCTTAAAAACATTCAACGAGGGTTCTGAGTCTTCGGAAGGTCTTGCCACAGGGAGAGCTGTGGGGGCACACTTAAGGCTGAGACAGATAGATCCTAGACCAGTCGGGGAGTAAAGGGTGTTGGGGAAAGGAGACATGAGGAAAGTCTGATTGTGTTGGATGTTTGAGCAGGGCCCGAGAACTGGACAGTCTATTCCTGTTCCTACATCAAATGCTTCTTATTGACCGTAAATTGAAAAGCCAGGTAATGCTGAGGTGTTCCTGAGGGATAACATGGCAGCAGTGGTTCAGGGCCACGGCTATCAGCAAACAGTAGCCATACCAAGGCGTCACGGAATGGTTTTAACACATGGGGAGGCCTTTCGGCCCATTGTGCCTGCCCCGGCTCTGTGGACGAGCACCCAGTGTCACTCCCCTACCTTCTCGCAATAACCCCTTGCACGTTTGGACTTTGCTGACGGATCCCTGGTCTGTTGGTGACCTTATAGAAGTTCATAAAATCATGAGAGGCATGGATAGGGTAAATAGGCAAGGTCTTTCCCCTGGGGTGGAGGAGTCCAGAACTAGAGGGTTTAAGTTGAGAGGGAAAAGGGGCATAAGGGGCAACTTTTTCACACAGAGGGTGGTGCGTGTATGGAATGAGCTGCCAGAGGATGTGGTGGAGGCTGGTACAATCACAGCATTTAAAAGGCATCTGGATGGGGTATATGAATAGGAAGGGTTTAGAGGCATATGAACCAAATGCTGGCAATTGGGTTAGGATATCTGGTCATTTTGGGTGAATTGGATCGAAGGGTCTGTTTCCGTGCTGTACATCTCTATGATTTAAAAATAGGGAAAGGGGATAAATAAATGAAGTTCTACAAAAGTGTACAATGCTTTCTGAACCCAATGTGTAAATAGCTCAATATGGGAACATTCTCTGGATGGGGGTTTGCTCGCTGAGCTGGAAGGTTCATTTCCAGACGTTTCGTGACCCTACTAGGTAACATCTACCACCCCCTGAGAAAAAGAACAGGAAGTGACCTCACCACAGGGAATGACGTCACCACAGGAAATGACGTCACCAATCCAAAGAAACCCAACCATATCAATGGAAAGCAGGAATCAACTGCAGTGCTTCGCCTGAGGCCCACTGAAGATGTTACAGAGTGTGGTGACGAAACGTCTGAAAACGAACCTTCCAGCTCAGCGAGCAAAACTACATCGAGAACCTCGACATGAGCTACAAATCTTCTCAAAACTCGCTGGGAATATTCTCTGTTGGTTGTCAGAATGAAGAGTGGACCAGGGCGGTTAAACAAAGTAAATGTAGAGGGAGATCTTTCGACAATAGTGACTAAAGCATATTTCACTTGAAGATGGTGAGAGAGACGTAAGCATGTGTATTTTTTTAAAAAATTGGAGATTCGTAAATTGGAGAAAAGCCGAGCCAAAATGCTAATTTGTCCAACACAATCAGTGGCCAGCAATGGGAAGCATTTAAAATATTGTTGACCCGAACTTAGGAAAGATACAAAGTGAAAGAGCAAAATAGGTATGTGCGAGACTCCATGGAATAAGGGCTTACAGGAGCAACTGAGGAGTTAGGAAAGAGTAGATTAAAACAGGCTGACTGGCAGAATGAGAGACAGTCCAGACAGTTTCGGAGGGAAATCGAAAAGAAAACAATTAAAGAGAACTATGAAATGAAATCGTCAAGGAAGATAAACCAAAAGAGTTTTAAAGGCCTCATCATAAAACTGAAAGGCTGGGATGAGAATAAGACCAATTAGGAGACAGACGGGGTAATATAGCAAGCAATGATAAGAGTTACGACAGAAATATTAAATTCTCTGTGCCATTTCAGCATTACCCTTTTCTTAAATGGGAATGAAGGTTTGGATGTGAATTCTGAGAGATTTGCACAGGCTGTGTGGGATTGAACATGGCAATCGACATGCAACGTGAGTATGTGCGAAGTGATTTATTTTTAAAAAAGGACAGAAATGCGGATAAATAGCTCAAAAAGTGAGAGGTTGGGAGGTTTTGATGCCCAGAGGGACCTGTGAATCCTTGTTCATGACTCACTAAAAGCTAGCACATAGGCACAGAGAGCAATTAGAGAGGAAAACAGCATTTTGGTCACCGTCACTAGGGATCTGAGCACAGCAGTAAAGACGCCTTGCTGCAGCAATTATACTGAACCAACAGGATATTATGTGCAGTTTTAGGCTCCTTACTGAAGGAAGGAGGTTCTTGCCATAAAGGGAGTTCAACGGGCTGGTCCCCAGAGGTGGCAGAATTGTCATTGCGTAGTTTGGAAGAATGAAAGGCGATCTGACCGAAACGTATTGAGACGCCCACAGGGCAGGGCAGGGTGGCATGTTGCCCCTGGCCGAAGAGTCTAGAACCAGGGCACGCAATCTCAGACCAACGGGCTTGCAACTTGGGGACTTGGGGGCGGAGGGGCGGATGGGGAGGACCTTCACTCAGAGCGATACGAGCCTTTGGAATTCCCAACTCCAGACAGCTGCGGAGACTCGATCAGATCCTGGTGATACTGGGGGACATGAGGAACGAGTAAGGTGTCAAAACATCAAAAGTAATTTCAGGTACATAATTCTCTGAATTTGGCTTCACATCTAGACAGGGCGGTCTAGGAAGCATTTAGCACCCTTCCCTGTGTCGCTCAGACCTTTTGAGTATGGGAGTTGGGACGCCAGGTTGAGGCTGTACAGGACGTTGGTGAGGCCCCCTTCTGGAATACTGTGTCCAGTTCGGGTCACCCTGTTACTGGAAGGATAATATTAAACTGGAGAGGGCTCAGGAGAGATCTCCCAGGATGTTGTTGGGAATGGAGTGCTGGAGTTACAAGGAGAGGCTGGATAGGCTGGGACCTTTTTCACTGGAAGGTTGAGAGGTGACCTTATGGAGGTTTATAAGATCATAAGGGACGTAGAATGGCAAGGGTGTTTTCCCAAGGCTGGGGGAGTCTCAAGACTAGAGGGCAATGTTTTAAGGTGAGAAGAGAAGGATTTTTAGAAAAAAAAACACGAAGGGCAATTTATGTTAGACAGAGAATGTGTGGAGAATGAACCTCCAGAGGAAGGCAGCTGTCTGTGTGGAGTCACCCCGTGTCTGCGTGGGCTTCCTCCCACAGTCCAAAGAATGTGAAGGTTAGGGTGGATTGGCCATGGGAAATTACCCATAATGCTCAGGGATGTGTAGGTTAGCTGCCTTAGTGAGCAGTAGATGTAGAGTGATGGGGAATGGCTGTGGGTGGAATACTCCTCAGAGCGTTGGTGTGGACTGGTTGGACCGAAGGGTCAGTTTCTGTGCTGTTGGGCTCTATGACTCTTTAATGTCGAGGTAGATAAACAGCTCCAATCAGTTTGTACAGCCGGTTAGGCTTATCCCTGCTCCTGTTACCTACATTACAATGATCCTGTTTTTTTTAACCGGGGCGATAATACAATTAGACCTGGGATTGATTTGAAATGTGCTCATTGAAATTAAAAGCATATCAACGATTATAAACAGAAAGTGGTGCACCAAATAAACTAATCAGGCTCAAAGCTTATAAAGCCCGAGACCAGATGGATTGTGTCCTCGTGCTTTGAAAAGAATCCAGAAAGCAGACAGTGTAGGCCCTCCTACAGATAGTCTGTCAGAAGAAAGAGACACAGTGCCAGAAGGCTGGCACTGAGCTGAAATAATTCCAGGTTTAAGAAGGGAGATAGGACGCGCTGAAGGAGCGAGACGCTGCTCAACCGAATGTTGATGAGTGACCAAATATTAGAATCCCCCCCGCTGTGGAGGGAGAGAACCGAAAATCGTCTGAAAATGAGGTGTACAGAAGCAGACAGTCTGCAGGGGAAGGCTGGCTTCGAGGTGATTGAATTGTTTTTCTGATGAGGTAACACAGAGAGAGGAGATATCGGTAATACTGCTAATCCCAGTCTCGCTGAGACACAGCTGAGTCTTAAAGTGGTCTGCATTATCAAACCACCACAATGTCGGGGGACCAAACTAATGGAAGCCGACGCAGAAAGCTGGAAAAGCAGGAGCAGGCCATTCGGCCCTTCGAGCCTGCTCCACCATTCAATCGGATCGTGGCTGGTCGTGTAATATCAGCATCCCATTCCCGCTTTCTCTCCGTACACCCCCAGATCCCGCAAGGCCCATGTCCAGCTCCCTCTTGAATATATCTGACAAACAGACCCCAACAGCTTCCTGTGGGAGAGAATTCTGCAGGTTCACGGCTCCCTGAGTGAAGGAATTCTTCCTCATCTCGGTCCTGAATGGCCTTCCCCCCACTTATTCTTAGACTGCGATCCCTAATTCTGGAACTTCCCAAAATTGGGAAGATTCTTCCCTCACCCAGCCTGTCAGGATTTTCTTTGAGATGCCCCACTTTTTGGCAAATGAAGTTCAACGAATCTGAGGGAGTGCATGTTGATGGGAAGGAATCAGGAGGTCGCTTATTCGAAGGTGCGAGATCAGGCGGGACTGAGGAAGAAAGGCACTGAGGAGGACACCAGTCACTAAAGGTTGCACTGCAACTTAGCAAGGCCCTGAGAAACTAAACTCGAGGATCCCAACAGTGTGGGAGCAGGCCCTTCGACCCAACAGATCCACACCTACCCTCCGAAGAGTAACCCACCCAGACCCATTCCCCAACCCTATTACTCTACATTTACCCCTGGCTAATGCATCCCTGGTCACTATGGGACAATTTAGCATGGCCAATCCACCCTAACCTGCACATCCCTGGTCACTATGGGACAATTTAGCATGGCCAATCCACCCTAACCTGCACGTCCCTGGGCACTATGGGACAATTTAGCATGGCCAATCCACCCTAACCTGCACATCCCTGGGCACTATGGGACAATTTAGCATGGCCAATCCACCCTAACCTGCACATCCCTGGTCACTATGGGACAATTTAGCACGGCCAATCCACCCTAACCTACACATCCCTGGTCACTATGGGACAATTTAGCACGGCCAATCCACCCTAACCTGCACATCCCTGGTCACTATGGGACAATTTAGCATGGCCAATCCATCCTAACCTACACATCCCTGAACACTATGGGACAATTTAGCACGGCCAATCCACCCTAACCTACACATCCCTGAACACTGTGGGACAATTTAGTGCGGCCGATCCACCCTAACCTCCACATCTTTGGACTGTGGGAGGAAACCCATGCAGACAGGGGGAGAATGCGCAAACTCCACCCAGACACAGTTGCCTGAGGTGGGAATCGAACCCGGGTCACTGGCACTGGGAGGCAGCAGTGCCAAACCGTGCCACCCTCTCGGCTTTACTTCTCCAAGAGGTAGAATTGAAAGATAGAGAGGCCATATTAAAGCTTGGGTAGATCACTGTCAGGGCACGACCTGCGTGGTCTGCCTTACTATTACAAACAGATGAAGGTGAAGGGAAGATGTGTGAAGATGATACCAGGAATGGATGAGCATGTAGATCATGGAAGGACTGATAGATTGTGTCTTTATTCTTTCGGAAAGTAGGAGGCTGAGGGAACTCGCTAAAACTATGCCAGGTTTCGATAGAGTGGAAGGGAGCATAATTATAATCCATCATCATAGGACAGTCACCAAAAGAAATCCAATAGGGAATTCGGTCAAAATAGTT
Organism: Chiloscyllium plagiosum; assembly: GCF_037043375.1. Taxonomy (NCBI): domain Eukaryota; kingdom Metazoa; phylum Chordata; class Chondrichthyes; order Orectolobiformes; family Hemiscylliidae; genus Chiloscyllium; species Chiloscyllium plagiosum. Next base: position 29,336,433 of record NW_028270173.1, read on the forward strand.
TTACCCAGAGAGTGGTGACAATGTTGGGTGCACAATGTTGGGTCAAGTAAAGATGGGAGGAAGTTTCGGCAGAGAGCAATTGGTAAGGTGGCTCTTGGTGGTTAGTGCTGCTGCCTCACAGCGCCAGGGACCCCAGTTCAACACCACCCCCTGGGTTACTGTCTGTGTGGAGTTTGCACATTCTCCCCATGTCTGCGTGGGTTTCCACCCACAGTCTAAACATACATAGGTTAGGGTAAATTGGCCGCGCTAAATTGTCCCACAATGACCAGGGATGTGCAGGTTAGGGTGAATCGGCCATGCTAAACTGTCCCATAGTGACCAGGGATGTGCAGGTTAGGGTGTATCGGCCATGCTAAACTGTCCCATAGTGTTCAGGGATGTGCAGGTTAGGGTGGATTGGCCATGCTAAATTGTCCCATAGTGACCAGGGATGTGCAGGTTAGGGTGGATTGGCCGTGCTAAACTGTCCCATAGTGACCAGGGATGTGCAGGTTAGGGTGGATGGGCCGTGCTAAATTGTCCCATAGTGACCTGGGATGTGCAGGTTAGAGTGGATTGGCCGTGCTAAACTGTCCCATAGTGACCAGGGATGTGCAGGTTAGGGTGGATGGGCCGTGCTAAATTGTCCCATAGTGCCCAGGGATGTGCAGGTTAGGGTGGATTGGCCATGCTAAATTGTCCCATAGTGCCCAGGGATGTGCAGGTTAGGGTGAATCGGCCATGCTAAATTGTCCCATAGTGCCCAGGGATGTGCAGGTTAGAGTGAATCGGCCATGCTAAATTGTCCCATAGTGCCCAGGGATGTGCAGGTTAGGGTAAATCGGCCGCGCTAAATTGTCCCATAGTGCCCAGGGATGTGCAGGTTAGGGTAAATTGGCCGTGCTAAATTGTCCCACAGTGACCAGGGATGTGCAGGTTAGGGTGAATCGGCCATGCTAAATTGTCCCACAGTGACCAGGGATGTGTAGGTTAGGGTGGATCGGCCATGCTAAATTGTCCCATAATGACCAGGGATGTGCAGGTTAGGATGGATTGGCCATGCTAAATTGTCCCATAGTGACCAGGGATGTGCAGGTTAGGGTGGATTGGCCGTGCGAAATTGTCCCATAGTGACCAGGGATGTGCAGGTTAGGGTGGATTGGCCGTGCTAAATTGTCCCATAGTGACCAGGGATGTGTAGGTTAGGGTGGATTGGCCATGCTAAATTGTCCCATAGTGTCCAGGGATGTGCAGGTTAGGGTGGATTGGCCGTGCTAAATTGTCCCATAGTGCCCATGGATGTGCAGGTTAGGGTAAATTGGCTGCGCTAAATTGTCCCACAGTGACCATGGATGTGCAGGTTAGGGTGAATCGGCCATGCTAAATTGTCCCATAATGACCAGGGATGTGCAGGTTAGGGTGGAGTGGCCATGCTAAATTGTCCCATAGTGCCCAGGGATGTGCAGGTGAGGGTGGATTGGCCGTGCTAAATTGTCCCATAGTGCCCAGGGATGTGCAGGTTAGGGTGGATTAGCTGTGCTAAATTGTCCCACAGTGACCAGGGATGTGCAGGTTAGGGTGGATCGGCCATGCTAAATTGTCCCATAATGACCAGGGGTGTGCAGGTTAGGGTGGATTGGCCATGCTAAATTGTCCCATAGTGACCAGGGATGTGCAGGTTAGGGTGGATTGGCCATGCTAAATTGTCCCATAGTGACCAGGGATGTGCAGGTTAGGGTGGATTGGCCGTGCGAAATTGTCCCATAGTGACCAGGGATGTGCAGGTTAGGGTGGATTGGCCATGCTAAATTGTCCCATAGTGACCAGGGATGTGTAGGTTAGGGTGGATTGGCCATGCTAAATTGTCCCATAGAGACCAGGGATGTGCAGGTTAGGGTGGATTGGCCGTGCTAAATTGTCCCATAGTACCCAGGGATGTACAGGTTAGGGTGGATTGGCCATGCTAAATTGTCCCATAGTGCCCAGGGATGTACAGGTTAAGGGTGGATTGGCCATGCTAAATTGCCCTTAGTGACCAGGGATGTGCAGGTTAGGGTGGATTGGCCGTGCTAAATTGTCCCATAGTGACCAGGGATGTGTAGGTTAGGGTGGATTGGCCATGCTAAATTGTCCCATAGAGACCAGGGATGTGCAGGTTAGGGTGGATTGGCCGTGCTAAATTGTCCCATAGTACCGAGGGATGTACAGGTTAGGGTGAATCGGCCATGCTAAATTGTCCCATAGTGCCCAGGGATGCACAGGTTAGGGTGGATTGGCAGTGCTAAATTGTCCCATAGTGTCCAGGGATGTGCAGATTAAGGGTGGATTGGCCGTGCTAAATTGTCCCATACTACCCAGGGATGTACAGGTTAGGGTGGATTGGCAGTGCTAAATTGTCCCATAGTACCCAGGGATGTACAGGTTAGGGTGAATCGGCCATGCTAAATTGTCCCATAGTGCCCAGGGATGCACAGGTTAGGGTGGATTGGCAGTGCTAAATTGTCCCATAGTGTCCAGGGATGTGCAGATTAAGGGTGGATTGGCCGTGCTAAATTGTCCCATACTACCCAGGGATGTACAGGTTAGGGTGGATTGGCCGTGCTAAATTGTCCCATAGTGACCAGGGATGTGCAGGTTAGGGTGGATTGGCCGTGCTAAATTGTCCCATAGTACCCAGGGATGTACAGGTTAGGGTGGATTGGCCATGCTAAATTGTCCCATAGTGCCCAGGGATGTACAGATTAAGGGTGGATTGGCCGTGCTAAATTGTCCCATACTACCCAGGGATGTACAGGTTAGGGTGGATTGGCAGTGCTAAATTGTCCCATAGTACCCAGGGATGTACAGGTTAGGGTGAATCGGCCATGCTAAATTGTCCCATAGTGCCCAGGGATGCACAGGTTAGGGTGGATTGGCAGTGCTAAATTGTCCCATAGTGTCCAGGGATGTGCAGATTAAGGGTGGATTGGCCGTGCTAAATTGTCCCATACTACCCAGGGATGTACAGGTTAGGGTGGATTGGCCGTGCTAAATTGCCCCATAGTGTCCAGGGATGTGCAGGTTAATGGTGGATTGGCCGTGCTAAATTGTCCCATACTACCCAGGGATGTACAGGTTAGGGTGGATTGGCCATGCTAAATTGTCCCATAGTGTTCAGGGATGTGCAGGTACGGGTGGATTGGCCATGCTAAATTGTCCCATACTACCCAGGGATGTACAGGTTAGGGTGGATTGGCCATGCTAAATTGTCCCATAGTGACCAGGGATGTGCAGGTTAAGGATGGATTGGCCGTGCTAAATTGTCCCATAGTGTCCAGGGATGTACAGGTTAGGGTGGATTGGCCGTGCTAAATTGTCCCATAGTGACCAGGGATGTGCAGGTTAGGGTGGATTGGCCGTGCTAAATTGTCCCATAGTGACCAGGGATGTGCAGGTTAGGGTGGATTGGCCGTGCTAAATTGTCCCATAGTGCCCAGGGATGTGCAGGTTAGGATGGATTGGCCGTGCTAAATTGTCCCATAGTGCCCAGGGATGTGCAGGTTAGGGTGGATTGGCCGTGCTAAATTGTCCCATAGTGCCCAGGGATGTGCAGGTTAGGCTGCATTGGCCGTGCTAAATTGTCCCATAGTGACCAGGGATGTGCAGGTTAGGGTGGATTGGCCGTGCTAAATTGTCCCATAGTACCCAGGGATGTACAGGTTAGGGTGGATTGGCCATGCTAAATTGTCCCATAGTGCCCAGGGATGTACAGGTTAAGGGTGGATTGGCCATGCTAAATTGCCCTTAGTGACCAGGGATGTGCAGGTTAGGGTGGATTGGCCGTGCGAAATTGTCCCATAGTGACCAGGGATGTGCAGGTTAGGGTGGATTGGCCATGCTAAATTGTCCCATAGTGACCAGGGATGTGTAGGTTAGGGTGGATTGGCCATGCTAAATTGTCCCATAGAGACCAGGGATGTGCAGGTTAGGGTGGATTGGCCGTGCTAAATTGTCCCATAGTACCGAGGGATGTACAGGTTAGGGTGAATCGGCCATGCTAAATTGTCCCATAGTGCCCAGGGATGCACAGGTTAGGGTGGATTGGCAGTGCTAAATTGTCCCATAGTGTCCAGGGATGTGCAGATTAAGGGTGGATTGGCCGTGCTAAATTGTCCCATACTACCCAGGGATGTACAGGTTAGGGTGGATTGGCAGTGCTAAATTGTCCCATAGTACCCAGGGATGTACAGGTTAGGGTGAATCGGCCATGCTAAATTGTCCCATAGTGCCCAGGGATGCACAGGTTAGGGTGGATTGGCAGTGCTAAATTGTCCCATAGTGTCCAGGGATGTGCAGATTAAGGGTGGATTGGCCGTGCTAAATTGTCCCATACTACCCAGGGATGTACAGGTTAGGGTGGATTGGCCGTGCTAAATTGCCCCATAGTGTCCAGGGATGTGCAGGTTAATGGTGGATTGGCCGTGCTAAATTGTCCCATACTACCCAGGGATGTACAGGTTAGGGTGGATTGGCCATGCTAAATTGTCCCATAGTGTTCAGGGATGTGCAGGTACGGGTGGATTGGCCATGCTAAATTGTCCCATACTACCCAGGGATGTGTAGGTTAGGGTGGATTGGCCGTGCTAAATTGTCCCATAGTGCCCAGGGATGTGCAGGTTAGGGTGGATTGGCCATGCTAAATTGTCCCATAGTGACCAGGGATGTGCAGGTTAGGGTGGATTGGCCATGCTAAATTGTCCCATAGTGTCCAGGGATGTACAGGTTAGGGTGGATTGGCCATGCTAAATTGTCCCATAGTGACCAGGGATGTGCAGGTTAGGGTGGATTGGCCGTGCTAAATTGTCCCATAGTGACCAGGGATGTGCAGGTTAGGGTGGATTGGCCGTGCTAAATTGTCCCATAGTGCCCAGGGATGTGCAGGTTAGGATGGATTGGCCGTGCTAAATTGTCCCATAGTGCCCAGGGATGTGCAGGTTAGGGTGGATTGGCCGTGCTAAATTGTCCCATAGTGCCCAGGGATGTGCAGGTTAGGCTGCATTGGCCGTGCTAAATTGTCCCATAGTGACCAGGGATGTGCAGGTTAGGGTGGATTGGCCGTGCTAAATTGTCCCATAGTACCCAGGGATGTACAGGTTAGGGTGGATTGGCCATGCTAAATTGTCCCATAGTGCCCAGGGATGTACAGGTTAAGGGTGGATTGGCCATGCTAAATTGCCCTTAGTGACCAGGGATGTGCAGGTTAGGGTGGATTGGCCGTGCGAAATTGTCCCATAGTGACCAGGGATGTGCAGGTTAGGGTGGATTGGCCATGCTAAATTGTCCCATAGTGACCAGGGATGTGTAGGTTAGGGTGGATTGGCCATGCTAAATTGTCCCATAGAGACCAGGGATGTGCAGGTTAGGGTGGATTGGCCGTGCTAAATTGTCCCATAGTACCGAGGGATGTACAGGTTAGGGTGAATCGGCCATGCTAAATTGTCCCATAGTGCCCAGGGATGCACAGGTTAGGGTGGATTGGCAGTGCTAAATTGTCCCATAGTGTCCAGGGATGTGCAGATTAAGGGTGGATTGGCCGTGCTAAATTGTCCCATACTACCCAGGGATGTACAGGTTAGGGTGGATTGGCAGTGCTAAATTGTCCCATAGTACCCAGGGATGTACAGGTTAGGGTGAATCGGCCATGCTAAATTGTCCCATAGTGCCCAGGGATGCACAGGTTAGGGTGGATTGGCAGTGCTAAATTGTCCCATAGTGTCCAGGGATGTGCAGATTAAGGGTGGATTGGCCGTGCTAAATTGTCCCATACTACCCAGGGATGTACAGGTTAGGGTGGATTGGCCGTGCTAAATTGCCCCATAGTGTCCAGGGATGTGCAGGTTAATGGTGGATTGGCCGTGCTAAATTGTCCCATACTACCCAGGGATGTACAGGTTAGGGTGGATTGGCCATGCTAAATTGTCCCATAGTGTTCAGGGATGTGCAGGTACGGGTGGATTGGCCATGCTAAATTGTCCCATACTACCCAGGGATGTACAGGTTAGGGTGGATTGGCCATGCTAAATTGTCCCATAGTGACCAGGGATGTGCAGGTTAAGGATGGATTGGCCGTGCTAAATTGTCCCATAGTGTTCAGGGATGTGTAGGTTAGGGTGTATTGGCCATGCTAAATTGTCCCATAGTGCCCAGGGATGTGTAGGTTAGGGTGGATTGGCAGTGCTAAATTGTCCCATAGTGACCAGGGATGTGCAGGTTAGGGTGGATTGGCCGTGCTAAATTGTCCCATAGTGTTCAGGGATGTGTAGGTTAGGGTGGATTGGCCGTGCTAAATTGTCCCATAGTGACCAGGGATGTGCAGGTTAGGGTGGATTGGCCATGCTAAATTGTCCCATAGTGTCCAGGGATGTGCAGGTTAGGATGGATTGGCCGTGCTAAATTGTCCCATAGTGACCAGGGATGTGCAGGTTAGGGTGGATTGGCCGTGCTAAATTGTCCCATAGTGTCCAGGGATGTGCAGGTTAGGATGGATTGGCCGTGCTATATTGTCCCATAGTGTTCAGGGATGTGCAGGTTAGGGTGGATTGGCCATGCTAAATTGTCCCATAGTGACCAGGGATGTGCAGGTTAGGGTGGATTGGCCGTGCTAAATTGTCCCATAGTGCCCAGGGATGTGCAGGTTAGGGTGGATTGGCCATGCTAAATTGTCCCATAATGTTCAGGGATGTGCAGGTTAGGGTGGATTGGCCATGCTACATTGTCCCATAGTGACCAGGGATGTGCAGGTTAGGGTGGATTGGCCGTGCTAAATTGTCCCATAGTGACCAGGGATGTGTAGGTTAGGGTGGGATTGGCCATGCTAAATTGTCCCATAGTGACCAGGGATGTGCAGGTTAGTGTGGATTGGCCATGCTACATTGTCCCATAGTGACCAGGGATGTGCAGGTTAGGGTGGATTGGCCGTGCTAAATTGTCCCATAGTGACCAGGGATGTGTAGGTTAGGGTGTATTGGCCATGCTAAATTGTCCCATAGTGCCCAGGGATGTGTAGGTTAGGGTGGATTGGCCATGCTAAATTGTCCCATAGTGTTCAGGGATGTGCAGGTACGGGTGGATTGGCCATGCTAAATTGTCCCATAGTGTTCAGGGATGTGCAGGTTAGGGTGGATTGGCCGTGCTAAATTGTCCCATAGTGACCAGGGATGTGCAGGTTAGGGTGGAATTGCCGTGCTAAATTGTCCCATAGTGACCAGGGATGTGTAGGTTAGGGTGGATTGGCCATGCTAAATTGTCCCATAGTGACCAGGGATGTGCAGGTTAGGATGGATTGGCCATGCTAAATTGTCCCATAGTGACCAGGGATGTGCAGGTTAGGGTGGATTGGCCGTGCTAAATTGTCCCATAGTGCCCAGGGATGTGTAGGTTAGGGTGGATTGGCCGTGCTAAATTGTCCCATAGTGACCAGGGATGTGCAGGTTAGGGTGGATTGGCCATGCTAAATTGTCCCATAGTGACCAGGGATGTGCAGGTTAGGGTGGATTGGCCGTGCTAAATTGTCCCATAGTGTCCAGGGATGTACAGGTTAGGGTGGATTGGCCGTGCTAAATTGTCCCATAGTGACCAGGGATGTGCAGGTTAGGGTGGATTGGCCGTGCTAAATTGTCCCATAGTGACCAGGGATGTGCAGGTTAGGGTGGATTGGCCGTGCTAAATTGTCCCATAGTGCCCAGGGATGTGCAGGTTAGGATGGATTGGCCGTGCTAAATTGTCCCATAGTGCCCAGGGATGTGCAGGTTAGGGTGGATTGGCCGTGCTAAATTGTCCCATAGTGCCCAGGGATGTGCAGGTTAGGCTGCATTGGCCGTGCTAAATTGTCCCATAGTGACCAGGGATGTGCAGGTTAGGGTGGATTGGCCGTGCTAAATTGTCCCATAGTACCCAGGGATGTACAGGTTAGGGTGGATTGGCCATGCTAAATTGTCCCATAGTGCCCAGGGATGTACAGGTTAAGGGTGGATTGGCCATGCTAAATTGCCCTTAGTGACCAGGGATGTGCAGGTTAGGGTGGATTGGCCGTGCGAAATTGTCCCATAGTGACCAGGGATGTGCAGGTTAGGGTGGATTGGCCATGCTAAATTGTCCCATAGTGACCAGGGATGTGTAGGTTAGGGTGGATTGGCCATGCTAAATTGTCCCATAGAGACCAGGGATGTGCAGGTTAGGGTGGATTGGCCGTGCTAAATTGTCCCATAGTACCGAGGGATGTACAGGTTAGGGTGAATCGGCCATGCTAAATTGTCCCATAGTGCCCAGGGATGCACAGGTTAGGGTGGATTGGCAGTGCTAAATTGTCCCATAGTGTCCAGGGATGTGCAGATTAAGGGTGGATTGGCCGTGCTAAATTGTCCCATACTACCCAGGGATGTACAGGTTAGGGTGGATTGGCAGTGCTAAATTGTCCCATAGTACCCAGGGATGTACAGGTTAGGGTGAATCGGCCATGCTAAATTGTCCCATAGTGCCCAGGGATGCACAGGTTAGGGTGGATTGGCAGTGCTAAATTGTCCCATAGTGTCCAGGGATGTGCAGATTAAGGGTGGATTGGCCGTGCTAAATTGTCCCATACTACCCAGGGATGTACAGGTTAGGGTGGATTGGCCGTGCTAAATTGCCCCATAGTGTCCAGGGATGTGCAGGTTAATGGTGGATTGGCCGTGCTAAATTGTCCCATACTACCCAGGGATGTACAGGTTAGGGTGGATTGGCCATGCTAAATTGTCCCATAGTGTTCAGGGATGTGCAGGTACGGGTGGATTGGCCATGCTAAATTGTCCCATACTACCCAGGGATGTGTAGGTTAGGGTGGATTGGCCGTGCTAAATTGTCCCATAGTGCCCAGGGATGTGCAGGTTAGGGTGGATTGGCCATGCTAAATTGTCCCATAGTGACCAGGGATGTGCAGGTTAGGGTGGATTGGCCATGCTAAATTGTCCCATAGTGTCCAGGGATGTACAGGTTAGGGTGGATTGGCCGTGCTAAATTGTCCCATAGTGACCAGGGATGTGCAGGTTAGGGTGGATTGGCCGTGCTAAATTGTCCCATAGTGACCAGGGATGTGCAGGTTAGGGTGGATTGGCCGTGCTAAATTGTCCCATAGTGCCCAGGGATGTGCAGGTTAGGATGGATTGGCCGTGCTAAATTGTCCCATAGTGCCCAGGGATGTGCAGGTTAGGGTGGATTGGCCGTGCTAAATTGTCCCATAGTGCCCAGGGATGTGCAGGTTAGGCTGCATTGGCCGTGCTAAATTGTCCCATAGTGACCAGGGATGTGCAGGTTAGGGTGGATTGGCCATGCTAAATTGTCCCATAGTGACCAGGGATGTACAGGTTAGGGTGGATTGGCCGTGCTAAATTGTCCCATAGTGTCCAGGGATGTACAGGTTAGGGTGGATTGGCCGTGCTAAATTGTCCCATAGTACCCAGGGATGTACAGGTTAGGGTGGATTGGCCATGCTAAATTGTCCCATAGTGCCCAGGGATGTACAGGTTAAGGGTGGATTGGCCATGCTAAATTGCCCTTAGTGACCAGGGATGTGCAGGTTAGGGTGGATTGGCCGTGCGAAATTGTCCCATAGTGACCAGGGATGTGCAGGTTAGGGTGGATTGGCCATGCTAAATTGTCCCATAGTGACCAGGGATGTGTAGGTTAGGGTGGATTGGCCATGCTAAATTGTCCCATAGAGACCAGGGATGTGCAGGTTAGGGTGGATTGGCCGTGCTAAATTGTCCCATAGTACCGAGGGATGTACAGGTTAGGGTGAATCGGCCATGCTAAATTGTCCCATAGTGCCCAGGGATGCACAGGTTAGGGTGGATTGGCAGTGCTACTTGTCCCATAGTGTCCAGGGATGTGCAGATTAAGGGTGGATTGGCCGTGCTAAATTGTCCCATACTACCCAGGGATGTACAGGTTAGGGTGGATTGGCAGTGCTAAATTGTCCCATAGTACCCAGGGATGTACAGGTTAGGGTGAATCGGCCATGCTAAATTGTCCCATAGTGCCCAGGGATGCACAGGTTAGGGTGGATTGGCAGTGCTAAATTGTCCCATAGTGTCCAGGGATGTGCAGATTAAGGGTGGATTGGCCGTGCTAAATTGTCCCATACTACCCAGGGATGTACAGGTTAGGGTGGATTGGCCGTGCTAAATTGCCCCATAGTGTCCAGGGATGTGCAGGTTAATGGTGGATTGGCCGTGCTAAATTGTCCCATACTACCCAGGGATGTACAGGTTAGGGTGGATTGGCCATGCTAAATTGTCCCATAGTGTTCAGGGATGTGCAGGTACGGGTGGATTGGCCATGCTAAATTGTCCCATACTACCCAGGGATGTACAGGTTAGGGTGGATTGGCCATGCTAAATTGTCCCATAGTGACCAGGGATGTGCAGGTTAAGGATGGATTGGCCGTGCTAAATTGTCCCATAGTGTTCAGGGATGTGTAGGTTAGGGTGTATTGGCCATGCTAAATTGTCCCATAGTGCCCAGGGATGTGTAGGTTAGGGTGGATTGGCAGTGCTAAATTGTCCCATAGTGACCAGGGATGTGCAGGTTAGGGTGGATTGGCCGTGCTAAATTGTCCCATAGTGTTCAGGGATGTGTAGGTTAGGGTGGATTGGCCGTGCTAAATTGTCCCATAGTGACCAGGGATGTGCAGGTTAGGGTGGATTGGCCATGCTAAATTGTCCCATAGTGTCCAGGGATGTGCAGGTTAGGATGGATTGGCCGTGCTAAATTGTCCCATAGTGACCAGGGATGTGCAGGTTAGGGTGGATTGGCCGTGCTAAATTGTCCCATAGTGTCCAGGGATGTGCAGGTTAGGATGGATTGGCCGTGCTAAATTGTCCCATAGTGTTCAGGGATGTGCAGGTTAGGGTGGATTGGCCATGCTAAATTGTCCCATAGTGACCAGGGATGTGCAGGTTAGGGTGGATTGGCCGTGCTAAATTGTCCCATAGTGCCCAGGGATGTGCAGGTTAGGGTGGATTGGCCATGCTAAATTGTCCCATAATGTTCAGGGATGTGCAGGTTAGGGTGGATTGGCCATGCTACATTGTCCCATAGTGACCAGGGATGTGCAGGTTAGGGTGGATTGGCCGTGCTAAATTGTCCCATAGTGACCAGGGATGTGTAGGTTAGGGTGGGATTGGCCATGCTAAATTGTCCCATAGTGACCAGGGATGTGCAGGTTAGTGTGGATTGGCCATGCTACATTGTCCCATAGTGACCAGGGATGTGCAGGTTAGGGTGGATTGGCCGTGCTAAATTGTCCCATAGTGACCAGGGATGTGTAGGTTAGGGTGTATTGGCCATGCTAAATTGTCCCATAGTGCCCAGGGATGTGTAGGTTAGGGTGGATTGGCCATGCTAAATTGTCCCATAGTGTTCAGGGATGTGCAGGTACGGGTGGATTGGCCATGCTAAATTGTCCCATAGTGTTCAGGGATGTGCAGGTTAGGGTGGATTGGCCGTGCTAAATTGTCCCATAGTGCCCAGGGATGTGTAGGTTAGGGTGGATTGGCCGTGCTAAATTGTCCCATAGTGACCAGGGATGTGCAGGTTAGGGTGGATTGGCCATGCTAAATTGTCCCAGAGTGTTCAGGGATGTGTAGGTTAGGGTGGATTGGCCATGCTAAATTGTCCCATAGTGACCAGGGATGTGCAGGTTAGGGTGGATTGGCCATGCTAAATTGTCCCATAGTTTCCAGGGATGTACAGGTTAGGGTGGATTGGCCGTGCTAAATTGTCCCATAGTGACCAGGGATGTGCAGGTTAGGGTGGATTGGCCGTGCTAAATTGTCCCATAGTGACCAGGGATGTGCAGGTTAGGGTGGATTGGCCGTGCTAAATTGTCCCATAGTGCCCAGGGATGTGCAGGTTAGGATGGATTGGCCGTGCTAAATTGTCCCATAGTGCCCAGGGATGTGCAGGTTAGGGTGGATTGGCCGTGCTAAATTGTCCCATAGTGCCCAGGGATGTGCAGGTTAGGCTGCATTGGCCGTGCTAAATTGTCCCATAGTGACCAGGGATGTGCAGGTTAGGGTGGATTGGCCGTGCTAAATTGTCCCATAGTGACCAGGGATGTGCAGGTTAGGGTGGATTGGCCGTGCTCAATTGTCCCATAGTGACCAGGGATGTGCAGGTTAGGGTGGATTGGCCGTGCTAAATTGTCCCATAGTGACCAGGGATGTGCAGGTTAGGGTGGATTGGCCGTGCTCAATTGTCCCATAGTGACCAGGGATGTGCAGGTTAGGGTGGATTGGCCGTGCTAAATTGTCCCATAGTGACCAGGGATGTGCAGGTTAGGGTGGATTGGCCGTGCTCAATTGTCCCATAGTGCCCAGGGATGTGCAGGTTAGGGTGGATTGGCCGTGCTAAATTGTCCTATAGTGACCAGGGATGTGCAGGTTAGAGTGGATTGGCCATGCTAAATTGTCCCATAGTGACCAGGGATCTGCAGGTTAGGGTGGGATTGGCCATGCTAAATTGTCCCATAGTGCACAGGGATGTGCAGGTTAGGGTGGGATTGGCCATGCTAAATTGTCCCATAGTGACCAGGGATGTGCAGGTTAGGGTGGATTGGCCATGCTAAATTGTCCCATAGTGCCCAGGGATGTGCAGGTTAGGGTGGATTGGCCGTGCTAAATTGTCCCATAGTGACCAGGGATGTGCAGGTTAGGGTGGATTGGCCATGCTAAATTGTCCCATAGTGCCCAGGGATGTGCAGGTTAGGGTGGATTGGCCGTGCTAAATTGTCCCATAGTGACCAGGGATGTGCAAGTTAGGGTGGATTGGCCGTGCTAAATTGTCCCATAGTGACCAGGGATGTGCAGGTTAGGGTGGATTGGCCATGCTAAATTGTCCCATAGTGACCAGGGATGTACAGGTTAGGGTGGATTGGCCATGCTAAATTGTCCCATAGTGACCAGGGATGTGCAGGTTAGGGTGGATTGGCCATGCTAAATTGTCCCATAGTGACCAGGGATGTGCAGGTTAGGGTGGATTGGCCGTGCTAAATTGTCCCATAGTGACCAGGGATGTGCAAGTTAGGGTGGATTGGCCGTGCTAAATTGTCCCATAGTGACCAGGGATGTGCAGGTTAGGGTGGATTGGCCATGCTAAATTGTCCCATAGTGACCAGGGATGTACAGGTTAGGGTGGATTGGCCATGCTAAATTGTCCCATAGTGACCAGGGATGTGCAGGTTAGGGTGGATTGGCCATGCTAAATTGTCCCATAGTGACCAGGGATGTGCAGGTTAGGGTGGATTGGCCGTGCTAAATTGTCCCATAGTGTCCAGGGATGTCCAGGTTAGGGTGGATTGGCCGTGCTAAATTGTCCCATAGTGTCCAGGGATGTGCAGGTTAGGGTGGATTGGCCATGCTAAATGTCCCATAGTGACCAGGGATGTGCAGGTTAGGGTGGATTGGCCATGCTAAATTGTCCCATAGTGCCCAGGGATGTGCAGGTTAGGGTGGTTTGGACGTGGGGAAACGCAGGTTGGTTCTCGTTGGAACCCTCTCTGCAGGGGTGGTGCGGACTCAAGAGGGAGGTGACGGCTTAGCGTCATTATCACTGGACTATTAATCTTGGTAATGTTTGAGGGAAACAAGTTCAAATCCTGATATGGTGGAAAATGAATCCAATTTTGAAAGAAAAAAGGTCTGGAATTACGAGTCTAATGATGAGCATGTATCCATTGTCAATTGTCGGAAAAAACCCTCCTGGTTCACTAATGTCCTGCCGAGGAGGAAGCTGCCCTCCTTACCTGGTCTGGCCCACATGAGTCCACACCCACAGCCATGTGGTTGACTCTTAACTGCCCCTCAGGGGCAATTAGGGATGGACAATATCCAGTGACACCCATGAGCAAATGGAAAAATTGGCCTCCTTCTGTATTGTACGGATTGGTTGCACTGATGGGTCTAGTTCTGTATCTCCTGTGCAAACGAGTGTATGTGCTGCTGTGCAAGATCCCGCAGAGAGGTAGGTGATTTGCGTTGCGTCAATGAGAAGGAAGGGCCAGCCTTTCAGCCTAACAGCGGTCTGCCCTTTCTTTGTGCCCTGGAGCAGGACTTGCGACCCCGTGGCGACCTCCTGAGCTGGGCAGAACTCCGCCCTAGCCATGGAGGCCGGGGCTGAAATCCAAGTCACCCACCCACCGCGGCTACTCGTCAGAAGCACTCAGATCCTCTGGGAGTTCAGCATGGTAATGAAGTAAGAGAAACAACTGCCAGCAAGATAACATGTTCTTTCAGCTCAGCCTGTTACCCACATCTAGCTCTCAGTGTTCATCTGCTCCCCCAGCTGTCACGCTCCAAGTTAAAATAAACCTCTTCCCAACGTTAATATGTTTTCCTCCCTCTTTTCGCGGGATTGTCGCTCCTAAATGGTTTGAAGGTCGGGCAACATTGGGTCCCTTACATAAAAGGGACCTATGTGCCAACTCCCCAATGCCAATCCTGATAGGATTGCCCTGGCGTGGGCTATTTGTAACCAAGCTGCTGCAAGAATCCCAGGCATTAGGTCATAGAGGTAATCGTTTTTTCTCAGACAAAACTGACAAAACTGTTCATTTCACTTCTGTCTATTAGCGATCACTATTGACAGTGGTCAGTTGAGATGGTACCAAAGAAATACGTTGGGTTTCTGATTGGCCAAGAGGATAAGGACGCGCCCAGTAATTAATGGGGCGAGTAAGAGCACTCGAAGGTAGGGTCATGTCTTAATTAATTCTTTCACAGACTACGTTACCCATTCGTAATTGATGGTTAAACTGTGGGCTGGGGCCATTTCGAGGATGACACTGTGGGTCTGGAGTCACGTGTAGGTCAAAGTCAGGCAATGATGGCAGATTTCCTTCTCTAGAGGGCATCAGTGGTGGTCACCATCACCAGCAGTGAGTGAATTTGAGGACTGGTCTCCCAGTGAGACAAATGCAAGAAACCGAGTTTTGAGAAGATTTGTAGCACAGGTTGAGGTTCTGGATGTAGGTTTGCTCGCTGAGCAGGAAGGTTCATTTTCAGACGTTTCGTCAGCATACTGGGTAACGTCATCAGTGAGCCTCCGGATGAAGCACTGGTGGTGTGGCCTGCTTTCTATTCATATGTTTGAGTTTCCTAGGGTAAGTGATGTCATTTCCTGTGGTGACATCATTTCCTGTGGTGATGTCTTTCCTGTTCTTTCTCTCAGGGAGTGGTAAATGGGATCCAAGTTAATGTGTTTGTTGATAGAGTTCCGGCTGACTATGATCCATGAACATCAACTAGCCACAAAACGACATGACCCACTCTCACTAATATCCTTACACATGGATAAGGAAGGACACCACTTCAATTGGGACAACACATCCATCCTAGGACAAGCCAAACAAAGACATGCACAAGGATTCCTAGGAGCATGGCATTCCAACCGGAACTCTATCCACAAACACATTGACTTGGACCCGATTTACCATACCCTGAGAAAAAGAACAGGAAATAATATCACCCCAGGAAATGATGTCACCACAGGAAATGACATCACCATCCCAAGGAAACCTAAACACATAAATACAAAGCAGGTCATAACACCAGTGCTTCATTGGAGGCTTACTGATGATGTTACCTCGTATGGTGACGAAACGTCTGAAAACCAACCTTCCAGCTCAGTGGGCAAACCTACATCCAGCAAGAAACCGAACTATGATGCTGCAACCGTTGCTGGCTCATCCTCCTCAGCCCCCCCCCCCCCCCCCCCCCCCAGTGTATAGTGGCTGGGATAGTCCCACAAACCTGTCTGAACGCTATCCCCAGGGAATGTAACCTGCCTCCAATACTGCAGACAAAGTGCAGACATTTCTCAGAGTCACCGCCTGTTTCACTCCAAGAAGCATCATAATTGACCCTCTTTGCCTCAGTTCATTAACAGTGCGTAAGACCACAAGACACTGGAGAAGGAGTAAGCCATTCAGCCCATCAAGGCTGCTGTGCCATTCAAAGAGATCATGTCCAACCTGACAATCCTCAACTTCACTCTCCTGCCTTTTTTCACCGTAACCCTTGATTCCGTCACTGATTACAAAATCTCTCTCTCTCAGCCTTGAACGCACTTCATGACACAGCCCTGCTAGCTCTCTGTGATAAAGAATTCCACAGATTCACTCCCGTCTGAGAGAGGAAATTCCTCCTCATCATCATCTCTGTCTTAAATGGGTGGCCCCTTATTGCCCTCTGTGCTCAATGCTACTACTATGTGACGGTTACAACGCTCTTGGGGATTTCCCGAACTCATTTCCTGTCTCATTACACATTACCAAATCCAAAACTTGTCTCCCTGGTTGGACCAACAACACATTATCTAAGAAACTACCTTGACTACACTCGATGAATACTTCCTCATGGCTATCTTTGCCAATTTCACTTTCCCAATCTTTGTGAAGATTAAAGTTACCCATGATTAGCACTATCTGCTGATTGATTCCCTATCCTACAGAACAGCTATTGTTAGCTGGCATGGCCTACAGATTTCCTCCCACCAGTGACCCCTTTCCCTAGTTACTTTGGACCTTCACCTGTTTGAATCCGCCATCATGCAATCAGAGATCATTTCCTGCTATCGCACTTCGAGTTTCAGGGTCATACAGCACGGAAACAGACCCTTCGGTCCAACCAGTCCATGCCGACCATGTTCCCAAATCAAACCACTGAACAATCTTGGTTATCCGAACATGGGTTTTCCGACTTTCGGGATTATCCAAACAAGATCGCGAGGTCCCGTAAATGCTTCCTTTGTTTACGATCTGAACAAAGTGCTTCCCGCTCGTCTTTTTTGGATAATCAAGGTTGCTCTGTCGTTCCACCTGCCTGCTCCTGGCCTGTATCTATCTGAACCTTTGCTATCCATGAACGTATCCAAATGTCTTTTAACTGTTGTAACTCTACCTGCACTCACGACGTCCTCTGGCAGTTTCTTCCACACATGAACCACTTTGTGAAAAAAAAGTTGCCCCTCATGTCTTTTATAAATCTTTCTTCTCCCACCTTAAAAAAATATGTCCATTAGTTTTGAACTCCACCATCCTAGGGAAAAGACCTTTGCCCCTCATGATCTTACCTATGCCCCTCATGATTTAACAAAACTCAAACCCCTTAAAACATTGCCCTCTGGTCTTGAGATCCCCCAGTTTTGGGAAAAGACCCTTATGATTTTATAAACCTCGATAAGGTCACCTCTCAACCTTCCAGTGAAAAAGATCCCAGCCTATCCAGCCTCTCCTTTTAACTCAAACTCTCCAATCCCAGCAACATCCTGGTAAATCCCTTCTGAGCCCCCTCCAGCTTAATAATATCTTTCCTGTAACAGGGAGACCAGAACTGGACACAGTATTCCAGAAGAGGCCTCACCAATGTCCTGTACAACCTCAACATGGCATCCCAACTCCTATACTCATTGGTCTGAGCAATGAGGGCAAGCGTGCTAAGCAACTTCTTAACCACATTGTCTACTTGTGACGCAAATTTCAAAGAATTCTGTACCTGAGCCTCTAGGTCCCTCTGTTCCACAACACCACACTTTTCCATCTTGGACCAACAAAGCTACCCCACCTCCTCTCCTTTCTGCCAGTCCTTTCGAAAAGTCACAACTGAAAATTAATTTCCAATTTCAATCACCTTGTAACCACGTCTCGGAAATGGCTATAAGATCTTGCACATTAACCACTGTCTGGGCCATTAATTCATTTATTTTTTTTCTGAATGCTGCTTGCATTTAAGTAAAGAACCATTAATTTTGCTTTTTTACGAAGTTTCCCCCTTTGACCCCATTTGTTCCTATCCCACTCTGGGTAACGTTATCCAAATCAACTGAACTGCGAGGCCATCACATTGTTTTTCTGCTGAGCCCTCTGCACCTCGAATTATTTTAAAGCCTTCTGCAGAACCCCAGTTGTTCAATTTACCTGAATACCGGTCCCAGCTGGTTTCGGGTGAAGCACATTCAAGTTGAACAGCTCCCTTCTACCCAGCCAGTGTCCCACGAACTGAAACCCAGTCCACCCACACCAAATCACCCGTTTAACTCCTCGACTTTACCGATCCTGAGCTAATTTGCCCGCGGCTCAGAAAGTAATCAAAGAACGAAAGAGGGTACAGCACAGGGGCAGGGCCTTTCCCTCCAGGCCTGTGCCGAACATCATGCCCTAACTGAACTCCAACACAAACCATCTGCCCTTATTCGGCCCGTACCCCTCTACTCCCTCCCTGTTCAGGTAACCATCCAGATGCCTCCTAAATGTTCCAGGCTCCTATCACTCTCTGCGTGAAAACCTTCCCTCGCACATCTCCATTAAACACCCCCCCCCCTCTCACCCTGAACCTGTGGCCCCCTTGTAATTGAAACTTCAACCCCTGTCTCCACCTCTCGTGATTGTGGAGCCATTTATCAGGTCTCCTCCCGGCCGCCATCTTTCCAGTGAAAACCATCCTGGCCTATTTAACCTCTCCTCACAGCCGATGCCCTGGAGAGCAGGCAACATCCTGGTGAACCTTTTCTGCGCGCTCTCTCTCTCTCTCTTTCTCCAAAGCTTCCGATGTCCGTGTGGCGACCAAAACTGCACACAATACTCTGAACGCGGCCTAACAAGCAGCAACATGGTTTGCTAACTTTTGTACTCCATGCCCCGGCCAATGAAGGCAAGCGTTCCATAATCACCTTGACCACACGTGTTGCCCTTTTAGGGAACTGTGGGCCTGAACGCTTAGACCCGGCTGTATGTTAGTGTTCCTGGGGGTTTCTGCCATTTACAGTCTAATTCACACCCAAATGGGATCCTCCAAAATGCCTCATCTCGCATTTGTCTGGAGATTATTACCTCAGAGGTTTGCTGAAAGACTTTGGACGGTTGGGAGCTGAACTGAAGAAAAAAAAAACAGTTGAGGTACCCAATCCTTTACCCGAAATAGTTTTCGTGGAGTGGGGAGCGTTATTTTGGCGTGTGAACTGGTGAGCTGACTCCACCCGCACTCGACCGCACCCCCACCGTCACTCAGGTGTGGCCCAGCACCAGCAGGCGTGCATGGTGTCTCAGCCTTGGTACTGCTCACACCCGGGTCTGCTGCTCGGTAAGACTTTCTTTATTTCACTGTGAAGACGGCATTTATTCCGAAATCCGAAAAACTCCAAATTCCAAACAACGACTGCCCCGCCCCCCCCCCAAAAGGATTTCGGATGAAGGATTGCTTACCTGTACGTTCCAATCCTATCAACATTAACAGCACCATAAAGAAAGCACCCTTTTATGGCTTAGCGCTTTTGAACCGAAATGAGGAAGAAATGTTTTGACATCGGGAGACTTGCGAGGATGGTTACATGGTTTGAAAGGTTTCTGCCTGTTGCTTGCCCTGTTTGCGTCGACACTGGTCCCAGCAATGTGCGGACAACCTGGCATCGAGATTATTACAAGGTGAAGCAGATAGGTTTGTGGACCAGGGACTAGTTATCAATCCCAATAACCTGTCTGCCAACAAGCGGGGGAGGGAGGTGATGGCCGAGTGGTATTATTGCTAGACTGTTAATCTAGAGACCCAGGTGATGTTCCGGGGATCTGGGTTCGAATCCCACCACAGCAGAAATTGAAATCAATACAAGTCTGGAATTAATTGTCTAATGATGACCAGGAACCAATTGATTGGGGAAAAAAACCCATCTGGGTCACTAATCCCGTTCAGGGAGAGAAATGGCCACCCTTACCTGGTCCGGCCTACATGTGACTCCAGACCCACAGCAATGAGGTTAACTCTTAAGTGCCCTCTGGGGTAATTAGGGATGGGCAATAACTGCAGGCTTGGCCAGCGATGCCCTCATGCGGTGTGCATGGTTACAGGGGTTGGTTAAATATGACAGGGAGAGAGGGAAGCTGGCAGATCTGCAGTAACTCTTCCTCAGTTCGCTGCGGTTAGGCACTTTAAACCAGATGAAAGCCAGCATCCCCTTCCTTCAGCAGACACTGTAAGCTGTGTCTTTGATTTGGACAAGTCAGGGACATTCCTCAGTAAGCCTGCTATGCCTGCAGTCCAGATTGACTGCATTTGAGAGCGTATGAGTGCTAACTCCTGCTTCTTTTTATCCTTTGACAAATGGATGAAAAGTTATTAAAACACACACAATGCCATCTTTCAGCTCTCCTCCTACAAAGCCAGAAACACTTTATCGAGCAAGAGGCTCACT
The DNA here is from genome assembly GCF_037043375.1 of Chiloscyllium plagiosum. NCBI lineage: Eukaryota > Metazoa > Chordata > Chondrichthyes > Orectolobiformes > Hemiscylliidae > Chiloscyllium > Chiloscyllium plagiosum. Next base: position 29,356,671 of record NW_028270173.1, read on the forward strand.
GTGGCTTGAACGTATCTATTGGGCATTAAGAAGCAGACTGGTTCTCTAACTGCCTATCCCCTCAATCTCTGCACTTGCCTCAAGGACTCAGTCCCCAAGCTGTCACCAGCTCAAACACCTGGCCCATTGGCCACACTGCTGCCACATAGGAAACACAGAAGGCAACTGGCAAACGACAGTACTGATAACAGACAGATGTGTCTGTGTGTGTGTTTGTGTGTGTGTCTGTGTGTGTTTGTGTCTGTGTGTGTGTGTTTGTGTGTGTGTGTGTGTGTGTGTGTTTGTGTCTGTGTGTGTGTGTTTGTGTGTGTGTGTCTGTGTGTGTGTTTGTGTGTCTGTGTGTGTGTGTGTTTGTGTGTGTGTGTCTGTGTGTGTGTGTGTTTGTGTGTGTCTGTGTGTGTGTGTCTGTGTGTGTGTGTTTGTGTGTGTCTGTGTGTGTGTGTCTGTGTGTGTGTGTTTGTGTGTGTCTCTGTGTGTGTGTCTGTGTGTGTCTGTGTGTGTGTGTTTGTGTCTGTGTGTGTATGTTTGTGTGTGTGTGTCTGTTTGTGTGTGTGTTTGTCTGTGTCTGTGTTTGTGTGTGTGTCTGTGTGTGTGTGTTTGTGTCTGTGTGTGTGTTTGTGTCTGTGTGTGTGTGCGTGTGTGTGTGAGAGAGAGAGAGTTTGAGAGTCCAGACTCTGCCTTTGTTTGATGTACCTTCCAGTGTGCAGGAACAACATTAAAAGGAGACGTGACTGCAGATGGGGGAGAGATTGTACATAGTGAGGCAGAAGGAGGATGTTCAAGGGAAAACATATCTTACTGCAGATATGGGGAGGGGATGTTGGGGGTAAATATCTTACTGCAGATATGGGGAGGGGGTGTTGGGGGTAAATATCTTACTGCAGATATGGGGAGGGGGTGATGGGGGTAAATATCTTACTGCAGATATGGGGAGGGGGTGTTGGGGGTAAATATCTTACTGCAGATATGGGGAGGGGGTGTTGGGGGTAAATATCTTACTGCAGATATGGGGAGGGGATGTTGGGGGTAAATATCTTACTGCAGATATGGGGAGGGGGTGTTGGGGGTAAATATCTTACTGCAGATATGGGGAGGGGGTGTTGGGGGTAAATATCTTACTGCAGATATGGGGAGGGGGTGTTGGGGGTAAATATCTTACTGCAGATATGGGGAGGGGATGTTGGGGGTAAATATCTTACTGCAGATATGGGAGGGGGTGTTGGGGGTAAATATCTTACTGCAGATATGGGAGGGGATGTTGGGGGTAAATATCTTACTGCAGATATGGGGAGGGGGTGATGGGGGTAAATATCTTACTGCAGATATGGGGAGGGAGTGTTGGGGGTAAATATCTTACTGCAGATATGGGGAGGGGGTGTTGGGGGTAAATATCTTACTGCAGATATGGGGAGGGGGTGTTGGGGGTAAATATCTTACTGCAGATATGGGAGGGGATGTTGGGGGTAAATATCTTACTGCAGATATGGGGAGGGGGTGTTGGGGGTAAATATCTTACTGCAGATATGGGGAGGGGGTGTTGGGGTAAATATCTTACTGCAGATATGGGGAGGGGATGTTGGGGGTAAATATCTTACTGCAGATAGGGGGAGGGGGTGTTGTGGGTAAATATCTTACTGCAGATATGGGGAGGGTATATTGGGGGTAATTTATGGGGAGGGGATGTTGGGGGTAAATATCTTACTGCAGATATGGGGAGGGTATATTGGGGGTAATTATCTTACTGCAGATATGGGGAGGGGGTGTTGGGGTAAATATCTTACTGCAGATATGGGGAGGGGATGTTGGGGGTAAATATCTTACTGCAGATATGGGGAGGGGGTGTTGGGGGTAAATATCTTACTGCAGATAGGGGAGGGGATGTTGGGGGTAAATATCTTACAGCAGATAGGGGAGGGGGTGTTGGGGGTAAATATCTTACTGCAGATATGGGGAGGGGGTGTTGGGGGTAAATATCTTACTGCAGATAGGGGAGGGGATGTTGGGGGTAAATATCTTACTGCAGATATGGGGAGGGGGTGTTGGGGGTAAATATCTTACTGCAGATATGGGGAGGGGGTGTTGGGGGTAAATATCTTACTGCAGATATGGGGAGGGGATGTTGGGGGTAAATATCTTACTGCAGATATGGGGAGGGGATGTTGGGGGTAAATATCTTACTGCAGATATGGGGAGGGGGTGTTGGGGGTAAATATCTTACTGCAGATATGGGGAGGGGATGTTGGGGGTAAATATCTTACTGCAGATATGGGGAGGGGGTGTTGGGGGTAAATATCTTACTGCAGATATGGGGAGGGGATGTTGGGGGTAAATATCTTACTGTAGATATGGGGAGGGGATGTTGGGGGTAAATATCTTACTGCAGATATGGGGAGGGGATGTTGGGGGTAAATATCTTACTGTAGATATGGGGAGGGGATGTTGGGGGTAAATATCTTACTGCAGATATGGGGAGGGGATGTTAGGGGTAAATATCTTACTGCAGATATGGGGAGGGGTTGTTGGGGGTAAATATCTTACTGCAGATATGGGGAGGGGATGTTGGGGGTAAATATCTTACTGCAGATAGAGGAGGGGATGTTGGGGGTAAATATCTTACTGCAGATATGGGGAGAGGGTGTTGGGGGTAAATATCTTACTGCAGATATGGGGAGGGGGTGTTGGGGGTAAATATCTTACTGCAGATAGGGGAGGGGATGTTGGGAGTAAATATCTTACTGCAGATATGGGGAGGGGATGTTGGGGGTAAATATCTTACTGCAGATAGTGGAGGGGATGTTGGGGGTAAATATCTTACTGCAGATATGGGGAGGGGATGTTGGTTGTAAATATCTTACTGCAGATAGGGGAGGGGATGTTGGGAGTAAATATCTTACTGCAGATAATGGGAGTGGATGTTGGGGGTAAATATCTTACTGCAGATAGAGGAGGGGATGTTGGGGGTAAATATCTTACTGCAGATATGGGAGGGGGTGTTGGGGGTAAATATTTTACTGCAGATATGGGGAGGGGTGTTGGGGGTAAATATCTTACTGCAGATATGGGGAGGGTATATTGGGGGTAAATATCTTACTGCAGATATGGGAGGGGATGTTGGGGGTAAATAGCTTACTGCAGATATGGGGAGGGGATGTTGAGGGGTAAATATCTTACTGCAGATATGGGGAGTGGTGTTGGGGGTAAATATCTTACTGCAGATATGGGGAGGGGGCGTTGAGGGGTAAATACGTTACAGTAAATATGGGGAGAGGATGTTGAGGGATAAATATCGTAGATATGGGGAGGGGGTGTTGAGGGGTAAATACCTTCCAGTAGAGAAAGGGGGAGTTGTGGGAAAAATATCTTACAGCAGATAATGAGATGAGTATTTGAGGGAAAAATACCTTCCAGCAGATAGGTGGGGATAAGAGTTGAGGGGAAAATATCTTACCAGTAGACCAGGGGATGGAATAAAGAGGAGGGCAATGAAGCACATTGCACTTGTATGGGTTAGACACCAATTCTTCCCCTGAGGTTGCTGGGTGGGGGTTTATTTCCATTAACTGCATTCTTGTAAGTGCCTAACAGGAATGTTTTGCGTGTAGCTGTGTCTCTTTGATTGCACGGCTGTCTGTATGTGACTGCTATGTAGCGTGTTTGTCCCTACATCAATGTTAGTGTTAATCTGGCTTTGTCTCTGTGCTTCTGCGTTGGTGTCTCCCTCTATCTGTCTGCCTCAGCATGTCTCGCTCAGTCATTCTATCAGCATTTCCTTGGATTTCTGCCCTGTCAAATATTAATAATTTGCCTGAGTACACCCCCTCCTCTCTGCACACCCCCAGCCCCTGTGATGTCCGTCTATTTCTGTGTCCCACCTCATGCCTGCAGACCCCTCTCTAGGTTTCTGCCCATGTCTTTCCCTCTGTCAGCAACTTGCATTTGTACATGGAAACATCCGCAGGCACTTGTCAGAACAATAACTCGAGAGACAGATGAAGAACAATTGGAGAGGGTCTCAGCCATGACTGCAGGCTCAGACTGAGACATTGGAAGAATGGTCAACACTTCAAAGGCATCTGGTTGGGTACGTGAATAGGAAGGGCTCAGAGAGATACGGGCCACGTGCTGGCAGGTGGGACTAGATTGGGTTGGGATATCTGGTCGGCATGGACGGGTTGGACCGAAGGGTCTGTTTCCGTGCTGTACATCTCTATGACTCTATTTTATGCCTCAGTTTCACTGCGTGCGTTTCTATTTGGCTACATCTTGGATTGTCTCTGTATTTTTCAGGTTACATCTTCCGACATTCCCACCTGTCTCCCTCCAACCTGTAGGTGCCTGACTTTCAGCCCTTCAACTTTAGTGGCTGCACCCTCTGTCACCTCAGCCCTAAACTCTGGATTGCTGTTCCCCAATCTCGTTAGCTCTCTCTCCCTCCTCCTTCCAGATATTGCTTCTGACCTGTCCCTTTGCTCAGGTTTTGGCCCTGACATGTGGGTGCTCAGATTTCCATTGATGGTCGCTCCTGTGAATTACTCTGAAGAGGCTTCCCGGTGTTAAGTTACCAGGTAAATGCAGTTGTCTGCAATGCAGATTTGGTTTGTTATCTCTTTATTGTACGTATGAGGGACCGACTTTTCAAAGTGTATTTCCTCATTCTGGACAAACCATTTCAAAACGTTTGTTCGATCGCCTTATTCTTCGATAGGAACACGTTAGCGACAGCTCAGGATAATGACAGCAACTCGTTGGGGTCCCCAGCTTCATGTCACTGACGTCAGCTGACATCAGCTTGAAACGAATTTCACGAAGATATTCCCAGGAATTGTTTCTTTTCGATTCTCATTTCCTCTTATTAGGATCGGAGAGAGTCGAATCTCAGCAAATTCATCAACTGAAGGTCTCAGAATTAGATTAGGTCCTATTGACTGGGGCCGATCAGGGACTAACCTCATTTTGAGACTATTGATCGATGAGAGATGGGTTCAATCTCACACGAAGCCCATCGACTGGGGACTGACTGGGACAAATTTCACATCGAGTCCAATAACTGAGTACTGATGGGAGATCATTTCACGTCAAGCTCATTAACTGGGGGCTGATAGGGCCTGACCCCCAACCCGATCCTGTGAATTACTCCTGTGTTAGGTCACTACATAAATTAAGGTTGTATATCTATGGGGAGTCCCCTGCCCAGTAGGAGTGGTCAAGGTTTCCTCACTGAATGTTCTTAAAGCTGAGATAGTTCCTTTACTGTTCAAAAATTGATCTAAGGGTTATGGTGAGTGGGCGGGTTAGTGGAGCGGAGTCCACGAAAAGGTCAGCCATGACCTTATTAAATGGCAGAGCAGGCTCGACGGGGGCCAGACGGCCTAGTCCTGCTCTGAGTTCTTACGATACAGGCCCTCAGCCCAGTCTACTGGAGACTGATGGGGGTTAATCTCACATGGAGCCCATCGACTGAAACTAACCCATGCTCCCAAACTTTAGGCATCGCATGCGGGGGAGGGTACGGGGAGGACTTCCTTGTGGCTCTGCACCAGAACCTGTCGGCCATTAACAGGACCAGGCAGCAGGCAGGTGGAGGGGTGTCATGGCTGCCAAATATCTGCCCCCCCCCCCTTCCACAGCAATGTTTGCGCCTGGCTATCTTTGAAGAGGGAGCACAGTATACACCCATAGTCTCAGTGCTGTCAGAGAGAGAGAGGTGGGGAGAGTGCTTTACCTTCCCTTCCAATTCCATTTTGATTTAGCCCTTTCCCCCCTCTCCCTCACTTCTGATGGTCTGCACTGGCCTTAATGTCATGAGTGTGGTGCTGGAAAAGCACAGCAGATCAGGCAGCATCCGAGGAGCAGGAGAAACCACGGTTTGGGCAATGCCTTTATGGGGACTGACAGGGGAGTGTTGCATCCTGCACCCTTCAACAGGGGCTAATTTCAGATTGAACCCATTGATTGAGGACTGATGGGGGCTTGGCTCATCCTGTATACACTGACTGGTGGCCCAACCTCTCACAGAGTCCATCAACTGAGGATGGACTCATACAGTCATAGAGATGTACAACACGGAAACAGACCCTTCGGTCCAACCCGTCCGTGCCGACCAGATATCCTATCCTAACCTAATCCCATCTGCCAGCATTTGGCCATATCCCTCTAAACCCTTCCTATTCATATACCCATCCAGATGCCTCTTAAATGTTGCAATTGTACCAGCCTCCACCACATCCTCTGGCAGCTCATTCCATACACGCACCACCCTCTGGGTGAAAAAGTTGCCCCTTGCATCCCTTTTAAATCTTTCCCCTCTCATCTTAAACCTTTGCCCACTTTGGACTCCCCCACCCTGGAGAAAAGGCCTTGCCTATTTACCCTATCCATGACCCTTACAATTTTGTAAACCTCTATAAGGTCACCCCTCAGCCTCCGACGCTCCAGGGAAAACAGCCCCAGCCTGTTCAGCCTCTCCCTGTAGCTCAAACCCTCCAACCCTGGCAACATCCTTGTAGATCTTTTCTGATCCCTTTCAAGTTTCACAACATCTTTCCGATAAGAAGGAGACCAGAATTGCACGCAACATTCCAACAGTGGCCTAACCAATGTCCTGTACAGCCGCAACATGACCTCCCAACTCCTGTACTCAATACTCTGACCAATAAAGGAAAGCATACCAAATGCTGCCTTCATATTCCTAGCTACCTGTGACTCCACTTTCAAGGAGCTATGAACCTGCAATCCAAGGTCTCTTTGTTCAGCAACACTCTCACATCCCAAGACTGGGGACCGAATGGGTTTGATCTCATTCGGAACGTCTCTGTTGGATGGATGAGCTGGACCACAGCCTCGATTCTGGACGGAGAAGGACAGATGCTGGAAATGCTGGAAATGTGAAATACTGCAGATGCTGGAAATGTGAAATTTAAACGGAAAATGCTGGAGAAGCTCAGCAGGCCTGGCAAGGATGGTATTAAACTGGGAAAGATTTACAACACGTTGCCAGGACTCAAGGGTCTGAGTTAGAGGGAGAGATTGGACAAGCTAGGATTCTTTTCTTTAGAGCGTAGGAGACTGAGGGGGGGAATCTTGAAGTATATAAGATCATCAGAGGCATGGATAGGGTGAATGCATTCAGTCTTTTCCCCAGGGTCGGGGAACCGAGGGCATCAGCTTAAGGTTAGAGGGGAAAGAATAAAATGGAAGTTTCTGTTTTACACAGAGGGTGGTACACATATGGAAGGGACTGCCAGCGGAAGTGATTGAGACGGGCACATTAACAACATCTAAAAGGCATTCGGACAAATACATGGGTAGGGAAGGAAGGATATAGGTTAAGTGCGGGGAAATGGGGTTAGTGCGGATGGACATTTTGGTCAGAGTGGGCCAGTTTGGGCTGAGGAGCTGTCTTCATGCTGTAGGACTGGCTGAGAAACTCAGCAGGTCTGCAGGCAGCAGTGAGGGCAGAAACATGGTCAATGCTTTGACTCCAATGTCTTATTGGTTTCTCCATCAGCAAATTAGATCCTCTTTTCTCCTTTTCATTGCATTCATTCCCATCTCATTCCTCGCCCCTCCACAGTCGGTAGCACAAACCCCACCATTCCTGAGCCCCGAAGAGTCAAAGCTAACTCCAAACGCAATCTCAGCTTCAGAAAGCCGTCAAATTAACAGGAGCTTGTCAAGAATACAAGAACCCGGGGAGACTTTAAGCTGTGCACATGACGGAAAGAAAAATCACCCAGGACGAGGATTTCATAGAACGCTCTCAGGATACTTTCTTGGCACAACGTGTTTCACAGACAACCAGAGAGTAGGCGATACCAGACCGAGCATTGTGCGCTGAGATAAGACTAATTAACCCGTTCAGTAGAGGCACCACGAGGGAGCAGTGACCATAATCAGGGTACGTCCATCCAGTTTGAAGGAGAGAGGCTGGGTGCAAGTCCAACACAGTCAACTGAAAGAAGGACAATCACGAGATAATGAAGGCAGAGCAAATAACATTGATGAATTAGGTGAAGGAAAAAGTCAGTAGAAACAAAGATGCTGGCATTTGAGGGAGATTACAGAAAACAGTCAGACAGCTTCCCACCCAGTCCCAGAGGGAGGGGGGAAGGACAGTGTCTGACCTACTGCCCCACCCAGTCCCAGAGGGAGGTGGGGGAAAGGACAGTGTCTGACCCACTGTCCCACCCAGTCCCAGAGGGAGGGGGGAAAGGACAGTGTCTGACCCACTGTCCCACCCAGTCCCAGAGGGAGGTGGGGGAAAGGACAGTGTCTGACCCACTGTCCCACCCAGTCCCAGAGGGAGGGGGGAAAGGACAGTGTCTGACCCACTGTCCCACCCAGTCCCAGAGGGAGGGGGGGGAAAGGACAGTGTCTGACCCACTGTCCCACCCAGTCCCAGAGGGAGGGGGGGAAGGACAGTGTCTGACCTACTGCCCCACCCAGTCCCAGAGGGAGGGGGGAAAGGACAGTGTCTGACCCACTGTCCCACCCAGTCCCAGAGGGAGGGGGGGGAAAGGACAGTGTCTGACCCACTGTCCCACCCAGTCCCAGAGGGAGGGGGGGAAAGGGCAGTGTCTGACCCACTGTCCCACCCAGTCCCAGAGGGAGGGGGGAAAGGGCAGTGTCTGACCCAGTGTCCCACCCAGTCCCAGGGGAGGGGGAGAAAGGACAGTGTCTGACCCAGTGTCCCACCCAGTCCCAGAGGGAGAGGGGGGAAAGGGCAGTGTCTGACCCAGTGTCCCACCCAGTCCCAGAGGGAGAGGGGGAGAGTGGGAAAGGACAGTGTCTGACGATATGACCCACCCAGTATCTCTCCAGCGAGCAGCAGTTACAGAATACCTGGTTGGGTGGGTTGTCCTCTGAGGAAAGATTGAAGCAGCACTCGAGTTTTGAAGGTGATTTACTGAAACATGTCCGATCCTGATGGGTGTTGTCCGGGCGGATGGGGAGAGGATGTTTCGTTCTGCGGATGAACCTGGAACTGGGAGGGGCACTGTGAAAACTAAAGGGTTGCCCATTTAAGACAGGAATGGATCTTCTTTCAGTATCCCTGCAGTGTGGAAGCAGGCCGTTCGGTCCATCGAGTGCACACTGACACCCGTCCCCCGCTGAAAAGCATCCCACCTGGACCAACCCTATCCCTGTCACCCTGAATTCCCTGTGGCTTAACCCAGCCAGCCTGCACAGCCCTGTGGGGGAGATTTAGCATGGCCAACCAACCCTAACCTGCACATTGTTCGGACTGTGGGAGGAAACCGGAGCAAACCCACGCAGACGCGGGGAGGACGTCCATGTGGAGATTGCACAGTCGCCCCTGGCTGGAATCGAACCCAGGTCCCTGGCACCGAGAGGCAGCAGCGCTAACCACTAAGCCATGTGCCAATTTCTCTCTCCGTGCCGAGCTCTGGAACTCTCCTCCTGAAAAGGCGGAGGGAGAGTGGTTGAACACTGTCAAAAGTGTTTAGCAAGCTACGGCGATCGGGGCAATAAGATCACGGGGGGGGGGGGGGGGGGGAAACGGGTCTAACGGTCTACCCAACACCTAACACACGTTCTACGGCGATCGAGGAAGCGATATCAAGGCAGACAAAGTCACCCAGTTTTATTTTGGAGTCCGCATTATCACACGCGCACACAGACAGATGCGTACAGATATAAAAACAAGTCTATAATAAATACGACTGAGGTACATTGGCACGCCCGCAGTCATTTGACCCGCCTCTCCGAGCGGCAGATCCATCGTGCGAGCAGCGCCAGCCCGGTGTGGCACCAGAAACTGGCAGCAGGAGAAAGCAAGGGCTGGTTCGACCCTCTCCAACTCAAATCCAAACTGTTCTCCCCACCCCCCGCCCCCCGGTTGGCCACTGGATTGTCCCATTGACGTCGCCACCTCACACGCTTCCCCCACCCCACCCCAGTCGGTCAGGGAGGTGTGTGAGGGGGTGAGGGTTGAGGGGGTGGGCAGGGTGCCCGGAGGGTCAAGGTGAAGAACCAGTCCCATCTCTCGTGCCCCTCTCTCTCTTGCCCCTGTGCTGCCCAGCTTGACTGAGGTCAAACGGGAAGGGGGGTGGGGTGCAATAGTCACCACGCCCTCCCTCCCCCCAACCCCCACAGGAAGGGCCGCAGGGCGGAGACAGAGGTGGGAGGCATGGGCTAACCCACCCATACAGGGTGAGGGAGCTCCAGTTGATTTACTGGGTTGGGTGGGTAGGGGGGGGCGTGGTGTACCGGCTGGGGGAGGGGTTGGTTCATCCCTGGGTAGATACAGGAGGGGGACGCCCTCGCTGGTGTATCTCGGGGACAGTGAAGGAGGGTAGATACTGAGTGGGGAAGGGGAGTCAGCCTGGCTGAGTTATCCGGGCGGAGGTATGGAATTGGTGGGGCTGGAATTTCCAGGCCACACTCGCTCCCCTTCCCGGGTCCAGGTACCGTGAAGCTTTCCAACCAACCTCCCCACCCCCCCCCCCCCCCCCAGGTCACTGAAAAAACCGAGAACAGTGAGAACGCGCTGATAACGGCGTAACTCCAACGCTCTCAAAACCAACATGGAGGGCTTCCACCTCAGCCAGTTACTAAAACATAATGGTCATCAAATTCAGCAGCATCAGGCAGGGTAAGGGGCCAGGGGCCAGGCACACTCCCTGAGGTGGGGGGGGCGGGGGGCAGGGAGAAAGGACAGTGTCTGACCCACTGTCCCACCCAGTCCCAGAGGGAGAGGGAGCAGGACAGTGTCTGACCCACTGTCCCATCCAGTCCCAGAGGGAGGGGTGAGGGGAAAAAGGACAGTGTCTGACCCACTATCCCACCCAGTCCCAGAGGCGGGGGGGGGGGGGGGGGGGGGGGGAGGGGGGGAAAGGACAGTGTCTGACCCACTGGATACTAAAGAGCTGGAGTTACTGGAGGCAATATTTTACCGAGACCCTCTGCCCACCATGAACTCAGTGGGGACTAAATTACTCCCTAACTGTGCAAAGTACAATGTTTATTCAGCAGTCTAAGGATAGCTCACTGGCTAATGATATATGCAGTAGTACCTTTCCTTTCCTCAGCAGAGCGTGGATCAGTCCCTAACTGGACAGACCACGTGTTTATTCTGCGAGGGGCGAGGGGCCCTCACTTTGCGAACGCTCAGACCTCCCGGTTTGCCCCAAGTGGATCAGGGCTGTTGGCAGCGATCCTGCAGGCTGGGAGAGGAGGGTGGTGAACCCACTAGGACACGCTGCCTGCTGACTGGGACGGGAATGGCCCACCAAGAGGACGCAGAGGACAGTGTCGGTGCTTATCCCCAACAGGACAACTAACCGTCATCCCCTGTAACCCCCTGGAGAGTTCCTCGCCGTTTACGTTGGGGGTGATGGGGTGGTGGTCGCGGGGAGGGGCCAGGCCAGCAGTGAACCCCGTCTACACCCCCACCACCCCAGCAACCCACCCCGCGTCCACCCCAACCCCCCCCCCCCCACCCCCCCCCCCACCCCCAGCGTGGGTAGGGTCCCCAAGCCCACGATGCCAACCTTCGCCTTTTAGATTGTACCTGGGTGGGGGTGGGGTCCCGTGTCTATGATACAGAGCTGAGTACCTTTGGTGGGGGGGTGTGGGGGAGGAGGGACTGAGTGGTGGGGATAGCAGAGTCGAGCTGGGATGTGCGGGGGTGGGGGGGGGAGGGATAGATTCCCCCACTATCCCCCTCCACCCCCACTCATCTCCCCCCCCCCGACCAAGATGGGGCCAGTATCTACAAAGGCCTAATAAAGAATTGTACGATGGAGCCTCCACGTTCCCACTTCCACCCATCTCCTTGCCCCATGGGTGGGGAGGGGGGTTCCCCCTGAGGCAGGCCTCTCTCTCTCTCTCTCTCTCTCTCCCCTCCACACCCCTACAGGCTGATGCTGCGGTGGTGCTTGAAGGGGAAGGAGCCCCTGCGTGGCCTCCCGGCCTCCAGGCTCACGTCGTCACTGTCCAGGCTCAGGGCGTCCGACAGCTCGCCCAGGTGCTCCACGGAGTCGAACTTCTGCAGGTCCGAGGCGATGGTCTGGAAGCTCAGCACCGACAGGTTGTCCGGGGCCTGGGGCGGGGGCTGGGGTAGGGCCTGCAGCCCCTTCTCCTCCTCCTCCTCCTCCTCCTGCTCCCCCGGCAACGGGTAGGCCGAGGCCTTGCCCACCACCAGCTGCTGCTCCCTCTCGGGGTAGGCCGGCGCAGCCTCGGCTCCCACCGGGGAGGCTCGGCGACAGACCAGCCGTGTCAGCCTCCTGGCGTGGATCTGCTCGCTGATCTGCTCCAGGTTACGCAGCGCCACTGAATACCGGGTCTTGGCCTGGGACACCTGCTTCTCCACGTCCGTCACCTTGGCCTTGTGTTCCTGAGGGGGGGGGTAGGAGACACACGGCGGGGGAAGGGTGGGGGAGGGGAGGTTCGTGATCAGGGGATAGAGGCGACGGCGAGAGTGAGGGGTGGGGAATGGGGCAGGGAGAGAGGGGGCATGGGGAGAGAGGGGGGGCATATGGAGCGGGATGGGAAGGGTAAGGGCAGAGTGGTTTGGTGGTGGAGAAGGGGTGGGTGTATGGGATGGGGAGGGTAAGGGGAGGTGGTGTGGGTAGAGGAGGGGGGGGAACAGCGTGGGTGGGTGGGGTGTGGGAGTGGTGGATGACAGGGTGCACAGAGCCGCGGTGGGGGGGGGGGGGGGGGGGAACGGCGAGAGCGATATGAAGATAGAGTGAGTGATAGAGTAAGGAGGGAGAGAGAGAGATCACATTTCAGCTTTAAGATTAGAGCGGTGCTGGAAAAGGGTGATGAAGAGCTTATGCCCGAAAGGTTGATTCTCCTGCTCCTTGGATGCTGCCTGACCTGCTGCGCTTTTCCAGCACCACACTTTTCAACTCTGGTCTCCAACATCTGCAGTCCTCACCCACGCCACATTCCACATTTGACAAATGTTCCCATCCAGTGAAAGGTCATCGAGCCAATTTTCTGTTTTTCTCTCTCTCTCTCTCCCTCACCTACCCCCCGTCCCCTCCCACGGACAGGGCCTGGCCTGCTGCGAAATTCCCCACTTTTATCTGCCCTCTTCCAGATTTGTCGCCTCTGTGCTCTGTTTGCTTCGGCGATGCTGTGGGGACAGAGGGCTGAGCAATCTCAGACACGGGCCAAGGGGCAGATTGGGGCCCTTTGGTTAGGCCTGAGATAAGGAGTCGTGTGTCTTGGGTTGCGTGAGTTGGGGGGTGTGAATGCAGAATATTTTGGAGTTCCCTTGACCCCCCCCCCCCCCACCCTCCCACCAGGGGGCTGTGGATGCTCCATCGTTGGGTGTGCTTAAGACAAGGTTTGAGGGGGGGGGTGGGAAACACAGATAGATTTCTCCTCCCACTCTCCCCCACTGCACAACACCTGGACTCCAGTAGTAGGGGGAACATAGGAAAAGGTGGGGGGAGGAAATGATCACCACACTTACAGCTTCAGCAGGAACGTGCAAAACAATAGCTGGGAAAATTCAGGACCTGCCCTCTGGATCTGAAATTGGCGGGGTCTCAGAGAGAGAGAGAGAGAGAGAGATCACCTCCAGTCCTCCCGCCCCCCACTCACGGATCCAAAAACGATGATGTAGAGGAGCCGGTGTTGGACTGGGGCAGACAATGTTAAAAACCAGGGTACAGTCCAACAAGTGTCTCAGGACTGGGATACAGACAGAGTGTAACCTCATACCTGTAATACAGTGCCTGAGCTGAGATGTCACCCTTTTTGTTTTAATAAAACCTCAAGTTATCTCGAGAATGTGACTTGAGAGACAATTCTCTGGGAATTGCTTATTAATGAACCGAAACCTGCAACCCATTCTAAAAGATGAAAGACCTAACAGCAACCTAGGTTTGGGCAGAAGTGAGGACCGCAGATGCTGGAGTTATCAGAGTCAAGGTGAGAGTGGTGCTGGAAAAGCACAGCAGGTCAGGCAGCATCCCAGGAGCAGGGAAATCGAAGTCTCGGACATTCTTCATGAAGGGTTCTTGCCTGAAACGTCGATTTCCCTGCTCCTCGGATGGTGCCTGAGCTGCTGTGCTTTTCCAGCACCACTCTAATCTTGACAGCAATCTAGGACTGTTCAATGTATTGTTTCAGTTGCATGACACTGTGCTATAAATTCTGTATCTTATGACCCTGCTCCACAGCTACCCCAATGAAGGAGCAGCGCTCCGAAAGCTAGTGCTTCCAAATAAATCTGTTGGACTATAACCTGGTGTTGTGTGATTTTTAACTCTATCTAAATAGGCCAGAGAGTGAGCGGAGATGTGATCGAGATGTGAAACATGATGAGGGACACAGATGAGGCAGGCATTTCGCATCATTGGAGGGGTCATTGACTCGGGGGTCCTAGATATAAGATACGGCATGGAAATCTTAAGAGGGGACGTGAGGATTTTTATTTTCACTCAGAGTTAGGAATCTAGAACTCACTGCCCATGAAGGGATCAAGCCCTCATGACGTTGGAGTAACATTCAGATGGGCACTTGGTGTGATCCCAAGGCATACAGGGCTACACGCTGGAAAACGGGATGAGAATACGGGCGGCACGGTGGCTCAGTGGTTTGCAGCTGCCTCACAGCGCCAGAGACCCGGGTTCAATCCCAGCCTCGGGCGACTCTCTGTGTGGAGTTTGCACATTCTCCCCGTGTCTGCGTGGGTTTCCTCCGGGTGCTCCGGTTTCCTCCCACAGTCCAAAGATGTGCAGGTCAGGTGGATTGGCCATGCTAAATTGCCTGTAGTGTTAAGTGAAGGGGTAAATGTAGGGGAATGGGTCTGGGTGGGTTACGCTTCGGCGGGTCGGTGTGGATTTGTTGGGCCAAAGGGCCTGTTTCCACACTGTAAGTAATCTAAGTAACAGTGAGGTGGTTGTTTGGGACCTGCGCAGACCCCAGGGGCCGAAGGACCTTTTACTGTGTTGCAAGATCTCTGTGACCCCAGTCTCTGTCCGCCACACTAACTCAGTCGAGAGTGTGGTGCTGGAAAAGCACAGCCGGTCAGGCAGCATCCGAGGAGCAGGAGAATCGACATTTCAGGCATAAGCCCTTCATCAGGAATGAGGCTTGTGGGCCGGGGTCTGAGAGATAAATGGGATGAGGGGGTCGGGTAGCTGGGAAAGTGATGGGTGGATGAAGGTGGGGGAGGTGGTGATAGGTCAGAGGGGAGAGTGATGGACGGGTCTGGAGGGCGGTGCAGAGTTGGAGGCTTGGGACTGGGATAGAGTGGGGGGGGGAGGGGAAATGAGGAAGGTGTCGAAATCCACATTGATCCCTTGTGGTTGCAGGGTCCCAAGACGGAATATGAGGCATCCCTCCTCCAGGCGTCGGGTGGGAAGGGTTTGGCGATGGAGGAGGCCCAGGACCCGCATGACCTTGGCGGAGTCCGGAGGGGGAGCTGAAGGGTTGGTGGGTGGGGCGTCCCAGAGATGTTCTCTGAAACGATTCACAAGAAGGGTACTGATGTAGAGGAGATCACATTGGGTACCACAGATGCAGTAGATGGCATTGGTGGAGGTGCAGGTAAATTTCTGATGGATGTGGAAGGATCCCTTGGGGCCTTGGATGGAGGTGAGGGAGGAGGTGTGGGCACAGGTTTTGCACGTCCTGCGGTGGCAGGGGAAGGTGCCGGGAATGGAGCGTGGGCTGGTGGGGGGGGCGTGGACCTGAGGAGGGAGTCACAGAGGGAGTGGTCTCTCCAGAACGCTGATAGGGGTGGGGAGGGAAGTATATCTCAGACGGTGGGGTCCGTTTGGGGGCGGTGGAAGGGACGGAGGATGATGCGTTGTATGCGGAGGGTGGTGGGGGTGAAAGGTGAGGACCTGGGGGGGGTGGGGGGGTTCAGTCCTTGTTGCGTTGGGAGATGTGGGGTTCAAGGACAGTGGTGCGTGATGTGGAGGAGATGTGGGAAGAGAATTGCGATCGTGGAAGGCGGCCATCTGGGACTTTGAGTGGAATTGGTCATCCTGAGAACAATTAGGGCAGAGCCGGATGAATTGGGAATAAGGGATGGCGTGTTTTTTTACAGGAGGTAGGGTGGGAGGAGGTGTAGTCTAGGTAGCTGTGGGAGTCGGTGGGCTTGTATATGTCTGTGGTTAGTCAGTCACCAGATGGAGAGGTCCAGGGTCCCGATGTTGTACCCAGTGTGGTCTCCTCTACATCGGGGCAACAAGACCCCTTTGTGTGTGTGTGTGTGTGTCCTCACTGTCCCCTAGCTGTCACCAAACTAACTCAGGAAATAAATTGCACAGTCTACCTCCAGAATCTGGTTGAACTGGGCTTTCAG
Organism: Chiloscyllium plagiosum; assembly: GCF_037043375.1. Taxonomy (NCBI): domain Eukaryota; kingdom Metazoa; phylum Chordata; class Chondrichthyes; order Orectolobiformes; family Hemiscylliidae; genus Chiloscyllium; species Chiloscyllium plagiosum. The sequence continues at coordinate 29,372,965 of NW_028270173.1, forward strand.
CTCGAAGTAGGGTTTGGATTTGATGATCACCCTTTTGAGGGACTTCTGCAGCTCCTGCACCCGATCCTCTGCTTCCTGGCACATCTGGGTGACCCGCTGGTGCTCCCGCTCACTCCGCAACCTCTCCTCCTCCGCCTCGTTCACCTGGCATGGCACGGGCAATGGGACACAGTGAGTGGCAATATGCCAGGGCATAGGAGATCACACACGCACACAGAGACACACAGACAGACACACACACACACTCTCACAGACAGGCATGCACACTCACAGACACACACACACACACACGTATGCACATTCACAGACACACATGCACGAACACACTCACAGGTATGCACACTCACAGACACACACACACAGGCACGCACACTCACAGGCACGCACACTCACAGGCACGCACACAGACACACACACAGATACACATTCACAGACACACACGCACACACACACACACAGACACACACATAGACACACATAGACACACACATAGACACACACACAGACACACACACAGACACACACACAGACACAGACACAGACACAGACACAGACACACACACACAGACAGAAAGACACACGTCCCCTCAGCCAACACTCTTCCAGGACCAGGCCAATCGGCCCATCACAAATCTCCTAGCTGGAGGACAGTGAAGCAAGATACTCAGAGCATAAGGGATGGCCGATGGGTGCCCCCTGTGCTGTGGTGCCAATGGATTGGATTACAATCTGCCCTGACTCAGTGTGAGGGGACCCCAGTGCATACCCTCCCCACCCTGTCCCAGTGTGAGGGGTAACCAGTGCACACTCCCTCCCTGCCCTGTCCCAGTGCAAGAGGTCCCAGTGCACACCCTCCCACCCTATGCCAGTGCAAGTGTGACTAATCTTCTGGAATTTTTTGAGGATGTAACTCTGAAGATGGACAAGGGAGATCCAGTAGATGTAGTGTATCTGGACTTTCAGAAAGCTTTTGATAAAGTCCCACATAGGAGGTTAGTGAGCAAAATTAGGGCGCATGGTATTGGGGGCAAAGTACTAACTTGGATTGAAAGTTGGTTAGCTGACAGGAAACAAAGAGTAGTGATAAACGGCTCCATTTCGGAATGGCAGGCAGTGACCAGTGGGGTACCGCAGGGATCAGTGCTGGGACCGCAGCTTTTTACAATATATATTAATGATATAGAAGATGGTATTAGTAATAACATTAGCAAATTTGCTGATGATACTAAGCTGGGTGGCAGGGTGAAATGTGAGGAGGATGTTAGGAGATTACAGGGTGACCTGGACACGTTAGGTGAGTGGTCAGATGCATGGCAGATGCAGTTTAATGTGGATAAATGTATGGTTATCCACTTTGGTGGCAAGAACAGGAAGGCAGATTACTACCGAAACGGAATCAATTTAGGTAAAGGGGCAGTACATAGAGATCTGGGTGTTCTTGTACACCAGTCAATGAAGGTAAGCATGCAGGTACAGCAGGTAGTGAAGAAGGCTAATAGCATGCTGGCCTTCATAACAAGAGGGATTGAGTATAGAAGCAAAGAGGTTCTTCTGCAGCTGTACAGGGCCCTGGTGAGACCACACCTGGAGTACTGTGTGCAGTTCTGGTCTCCAAATTTGAGGAAAGACATTCTGGCTATTGAGGGAGTGCAGTGTAGGTTCACGAGGTCAATTCCTGGAATGGCGGGATTACCTTACACTGAAAGACTGGAGCGACTGGGCTTGTATACCCTTGAGTTTAGAAGACTGAGAGGGGATCTGATTGAGATATATAAGATTATTAAAGGATTGGACACTCTGGCAGCAGGAAACATGTTTCCGCTGATGGGTGAGTGCCGAACCAGGGGACACAGCTTAAAAATACGGGGTAGACCATTTAGGACAGAGATGAGGAGAAACGTCTTCATCCAGAGAGTGGTGGCTGTGTGGAATGCTCTGCCCCAGAGGGCAGTGGAGGGCCAGTCTCTGGATTCATTTAAGAAAGAGTTGGATAGAGCTCTCAAGGATTGTGGAATGAAGGGTTATGGAGATAAGGCAGGAACAGGATACTGATTAAGGATGATCAGCCATGATCATATTGAATGGTGGTGCAGGCTCGAAGGGCAGAATAGCCTACTCCTGCACCTATTGTCTATTGTCCCCAGTGCACACACCCTCCCCACCCTGTCCCAGTGCGAGGGGTCCCCAGTGCACGCACCCTCCCCACCCTGTCCCAGTGCGAGGGGTCCCCAGTGCACACTCACTCCCCGCCCTGTCCCAGTGCGAGGGGTCCCCAGTGCACGCACCCTCCCCACCCTGTCCCAGTGCGAGGGGTCCCCAGTGCACACTCACTCCCCACCCTGTCCCAGAGTGAGAGGTCCCTAGTGCACACTCCGTCCCCACCCTGTCCCAGTGCGAGGGGTACCCAGTGCACACTCACTCCCCACCCTGTCCCAGTGCGAGGGGTCCCCAGTGCACACTCACTCCCCACCCTGTCCCAGTGCACACACTCTCCGCACCCTGTCCCAGAGCGAAGGGTCCATGCACGCACCTTCCCCACCCTGTCCCAGTGTGAGGAGTCCCCAGTGCATACCTTCCCCTCCCTGTCCCAGTGCGAGAGGTCCCCAGTGCACACTCACTCCCCACCCAGTCCCAGTGCGAGGGGTCCCTAGTGCACACACTCTCCCCACCCTGTCCCAGTGTGAGGGGCACCCAGTGCACACACTCTCCCCACCCTGTCCCAGTGTGAGGGGGCCCCAGTGCACACTCACTCCCCACCCTGTCCCAGTGCGAGGGGGCCCCAGTGCACACACTCTCCGCACCCTGTCCCAGTGCGAGGGGTCCGTGCACACACCCTCCGCACCCTGTCCCAGTGCAAGGGCTCCCCAGTGCTCACCCTCCCCACCCTGTCCCAGTGTGAGGGGTCTCGAGTGCACACACTCTCCGCACCCTGTCCCAGTGCGAGGGGTCCGTGCACACACTCTCCCCACCCTGTCCCAGTGTGAGGGGGCCCCAGTGCACACACTCTCCCCACCCTGTCCCAGTGTGAGGGGGCCCCAGTGCACACACTCTCCCCACCCTGTCCCAGTGTGAGGGGGCCCCAGTGCACACACTCTCCGCACCCTGTCCCAGTGCGAGGGGTCCGTGCACACACCCTCCCCACCCTGTCCCAGTGCGAGGGGTCCGTGCACACACCCTCCCCACCCTGTCCCAGTACGAAGGGTCTCCAGTGCACAATCACTCCCCACCCTGTCCCAGTGTGAGGAGTCCCCAGTGCACACTCACTCCCCACCCTGTCCCAGTGCGAGGGGTCCCCAGTGCACACTCACTCCACACCCTGTCCCAGTGTGAGGGGCCCCCAGGGCACACTCACTCCCCACCCTGTCCCAGTGTGTGGAGTCCCCAGTGCACACACCCTCCGCACCCTGTCCCAGTGCGAGGGGTCCCCAGTGCACTCAACCTCCCCACCCTGTCCCAATGTGAGGAGTCCCCAGTGCACACTCACTCCCCACCCTGTCCCAGTGCGAGGGGTCCCCAGCGCACACTCACTCCCCACCCTGTCCCAGTGCGAGGGGTCCCCAGTGCACTCAACCTCCCCACCCTGTCCCAGTGCGAGGGGTCTCCAGTGCACACACCCTCCCCACCCTGTCCCAGTGCGAGGGGTCCCCAGCGCACAATCACTCCCCACCCTGTCCCAGTGTGAAGAGTCCACAGTGCACACTCACTCCCCACCCTGTCCCAGTGCGAGGGGTCCCCAGTGCACACTCACTCCCCACCCTGTCCCAGTGTGAGGAGTCCCCAGTGCACACTCACTCCCCACCCTGTCCCAGTGCGAGGGGTCCCCAGTGCACACTCACTCCCCACCCTGTCCCAGTGCGAGGGGTCCCCAGTGCACACACTCTCCGCCCATGTCCCAGTGCGAGGGGTCCCCATTGCACACCCTCTCCACCCTGTCCCAGTGCGAGGGGTCCCTAGTGCACACACTCTCCCCACCCTGTCCCAGTGTGAGGGGCCCCCAGTGCACACACTCTCCCCACCCTGTCCCAGTGTGAGGGGGCCCCAGTGCACACACTCTCCCCACCCTGTCCCAGTGTGAGGGGGCCCCAGTGCACACACTCTCCCTACCCTGTCCCAGTGCAAGGGGTCCGTGCACAAACCTTCCGCACCCTGTCCCAGTGCAAGGGCTCCCCAGTGCTCACCCTCCCCACTCTGTCCCAGTGTGAGGGGTCTCCAGTGCACACACTCTCCGCACCCTGTCCCAGTGCGAGGGGTCCGTGCACGCACCCTCCGCACCCTGTCCCAGTGCAAGGGCTCTCCACTGCTCACCCTCCTCACCCTGTCCCAGTGTGAGGTGGCCCCAGTGCACACACCCTGCCCACCCTGTCCCAGTGTGAGGGGTCCACAGTGCACACACCCGCCCCACCCTGTCCCAGTGTGAGGGGTCCCCAGTGCACACACTCCCCCCACCCTGTCCCAGTGCGAGAGGTCCCCAGTGCACACACTCACTCCCCACCCTGTCCCAGTGCGAGGGGTCCCCAGTGCACACACTCTCTGCACCCTGTCCCAGTTTGAGGGGTCACCAGTGCACACTCACTCCCCACCCTGTCCCAGTGCGAGGGGTCCCTAGTGCTCACACCCTCCCCACCCTGTCCCAGTGCGAGGGGTCCCCAGTGAACACACCCTCACCGCCCTGTCCCAGTGCGAGGGGTCCCCAGTGCACACACCCTCCCCACCCTGTCCCAGTGCGAAGGGTCTCCAGTGCACACACCCTCCCCACCCTGTCCCAGTGTGAGGGGCCCCCAGAGCACACACTCTCCCCACCCTGTCCCAGTGTGAGGGGGCCCCAGTGCACACACTCTCCCCACCCTGTCACAGTGTGAGGGGGCCCCAGTGCACACACTCTCCCCACCCTGTCCCAGTGCAAGGGGTCCGTGCACAAACCTTCCGCACCCTGTCCCAGTGCAAGGGCTCCCCAGTGCTCACCCTCCCCACTCTGTCCCAGTGTGAGGGGTCTCCAGTGCACACACTCTCCGCACCCTGTCCCAGTGCAAGGGGTCCGTGCACGCACCCTCCGCACCCTGTCCCAGTGCAAGGGCTCTCCACTGCTCACCCTCCTCACCCTGTCCCAGTGCGAGGGGTCCCCAGTGCACACACTCTCTGCACCCTGTCCCAGTGCGAGGGGTCCCCAGTGCACACACTCACTGCACCCTGTCCCAGTGCGAGGGGTCCCCAGTGCACACACTCTCTGCACCGTGCCCCAGTGCGAGGGGTCCCCAGTGCACACACTCTCTGCACCGTGCCCCAGTGCGAGGGGTCCCCAGTGCACACACTCTCTGCACCCTGTCCCAGTGCGAGGGGTCCCCAGTGCACACACTCTCTGCACCGTGCCCCAGTGCGAGGGGTCCCCAGTGCACACACTCTCTGCACCCTGTCCCAGTGCGAGTTGTCCCCAGTGCACACACTCTCTGCACCCTGTCCCAGTGCGAGGGGTCCCCAGTGCACACACTCTCTGCACCCTGTCCCAGTGCGAGGGGTCCCCAGTGCACACACTCCCCGCACCCTGTCCCAGTGCGAGGGGTCCCCAGTGCACACACCCTCTGCATCCTGTCCCAGTGCGAGGGGTCCCCAGTGCGCACACTCTCTGCACCCTGTCCCAGTGCGAGGGGTCCCCAGTGCACACACTCTCTGCACCCTGTCCCAGTGCGAGGGGTCCCCAGTGCACACACTATCTGCACCCTGTCCCAGTGCGAGGGGTCCCCAGTGCACACACTCTCTGCACCCTGTCCCAGTGCGAGGTGTCCCCAGTGCACACACTCTCTGCACCCTGTCCCAGTGTGAGGGGTCCCCAGTGCACACACTCTCTGCACCCTGTCCCAGTGCGAGGGGTCTCCAGTGCACACACTCTCTGCACCCTGTCCCAGTGCGAGGGGTCCCCAGTGCACACTCACTCCCGCCCTGTCCCAGTGCGAGGGGTCCCCAGTGCACACACTCTCTGCACCCTGTCCCAGTGCGAGGGGTCCCCAGTGCACACTCACTCCCGCCCTGTCCCAGTGCGAGGGGTCCCCAGTGCACACTCACTCCCCACCCTGTCCCAGTGTGAGGAGTCCACAGTGCACACTCACTCCCCACCCTGTCCCAGTGCGAGGGGTCCCCAGTGCACACTCACTCCCCACCCTGTCCCAGTGCGAGGGGTCCCCAGTGCACACACTCTCTGCACCCTGTCCCAGTGCGAGGGGTCCCCAGTGCACACACTCTCTGCACCCTGTCCCAGTGTGAGGAGTCCACAGTGCACACTCACTCCCCACCCTGTCCCAGTGCGAGGGGTCCCCAGTGCACACTCACTCCCGCCCTGTCCCAGTGCGAGGGGTCCCCAGTGCACACTCACTCCCGCCCTGTCCCAGTGCGAGGGGTCCACAGTGCACACACCCGCCCCACCCTGTCCCAGTGTGAGGGGTCCCCAGTGCACACACTCCCCCCACCCTGTCCCAGTGCGAGAGGTCCCCAGTGCACACACTCACTCCCCACCCTGTCCCAGTGCGAGGGGTCCCCAGTGCACACACTCTCTGCACCCTGTTCCAGTTTGAGGGGTCACCAGTGCACACTCACTCCCCACCCTGTCCCAGTGCGAGGGGTCCCTAGTGCTCACACCCTCCCCACCCTGTCCCAGTGCGAGGGGTCCCCAGTGAACACACCCTCACCGCCCTGTCCCAGTGCGAGGGGTCCCCAGTGCACACACCCTCCCCACCCTGTCCCAGTGCGAAGGGTCTCCAGTGCACACACCCTCCCCACCCTGTCCCAGTGTGAGGGGCCCCCAGTGCACACACTCTCCCCACCCTGTCCCAGTGTGAGGGGGCCCCAGTGCACACACTCTCCCCACCCTGTCACAGTGTGAGGGGGCCCCAGTGCACACACTCTCCCCACCCTGTCCCAGTGCAAGGGGTCCGTGCACAAACCTTCCGCACCCTGTCCCAGTGCAAGGGCTCCCCAGTGCTCACCCTCCCCACTCTGTCCCAGTGTGAGGGGTCTCCAGTGCACACACTCTCCGCACCCTGTCCCAGTGCAAGGGGTCCGTGCACGCACCCTCCGCACCCTGTCCCAGTGCAAGGGCTCTCCACTGCTCACCCTCCTCACCCTGTCCCAGTGCGAGGGGTCCCCAGTGCACACACTCTCTGCACCCTGTCCCAGTGCGAGGGGTCCCCAGTGCACACACTCTCTGCACCGTGCCCCAGTGCGAGGGGTCCCCAGTGCACACACTCTCTGCACCGTGCCCCAGTGCGAGGGGTCCCCAGTGCACACACTCTCTGCACCCTGTCCCAGTGCGAGGGGTCCCCAGTGCACACACTCTCTGCACCGTGCCCCAGTGCGAGGGATCCCCAGTGCACACACTCTCTGCACCCTGTCCCAGTGCGAGTTGTCCCCAGTGCACACACTCTCTGCACCCTGTCCCAGTGCGAGGGGTCCCCAGTGCACACACTCTCTGCACCCTGTCCCAGTGCGAGGGGTCCCCAGTGCACACACTCCCCGCACCCTGTCCCAGTGCGAGGGGTCCCCAGTGCACACACCCTCTGCATCCTGTCCCAGTGCGAGGGGTCCCCAGTGCGCACACTCTCTGCACCCTGTCCCAGTGCGAGGGGTCCCCAGTGCACACACTCTCTGCACCCTGTCCCAGTGCGAGGGGTCCCCAGTGCACACACTATCTGCACCCTGTCCCAGTGCGAGGGGTCCCCAGTGCACACACTCTCTGCACCCTGTCCCAGTGCGAGGTGTCCCCAGTGCACACACTCTCTGCACCCTGTCCCAGTGTGAGGGGTCCCCAGTGCACACACTCTCTGCACCCTGTCCCAGTGCGAGGGGTCTCCAGTGCACACACTCTCTGCACCCTGTCCCAGTGCGAGGGGTCCCCAGTGCACACTCACTCCCGCCCTGTCCCAGTGCGAGGGGTCCCCAGTGCACACACTCTCTGCACCCTGTCCCAGTGCGAGGGGTCCCCAGTGCACACTCACTCCCGCCCTGTCCCAGTGCGAGGGGTCCCCAGTGCACACTCACTCCCCACCCTGTCCCAGTGTGAGGAGTCCACAGTGCACACTCACTCCCCACCCTGTCCCAGTGCGAGGGGTCCCCAGTGCACACTCACTCCCCACCCTGTCCCAGTGCGAGGGGTCCCCAGTGCACACACTCTCTGCACCCTGTCCCAGTGCGAGGGGTCCCCAGTGCACACACTCTCTGCACCCTGTCCCAGTGTGAGGAGTCCACAGTGCACACTCACTCCCCACCCTGTCCCAGTGCGAGGGGTCCCCAGTGCACACTCACTCCCGCCCTGTCCCAGTGCGAGGGGTCCCCAGTGCACACTCACTCCCGCCCTGTCCCAGTGCGAGGGGTCCCCAGTGCACACTCACTCCCCGCCCTGTCCCAGTGCGAGGGGTCCCCAGTGCACACACTCTCTGCACCCTGTCCCAGTGCGAGGGGTCCCCAGTGCACACTCACTCCCCACCCTGTCCCAGTGCGAGGGGTCCCCAGTGCACACTCACTCCCCGCCCTGTCCCAGTGCGAGGGGTCCCCAGTGCACACACTCTCTGCACCCTGTCCCAGTGCGAGGGGTCCCCAGTGCACACTCACTCCCCACCCTGTCCCAGGGCGAGGGGTCCCGAGTGCACACTCACTCCCCGCCCTGTCCCAGTGCGAGGGGTCCCCAGTGCACACTCACTCCCCGCCCTGTCCCAGTGCGAGGGGTCCCCAGTGCACACTCACTCCCCGCCCTGTCCCAGTGCGAGGGGTCCCCAGTGCACACTCACTCCCCGCCCTGTCCCAGTGCGAGGGGTCCCGAGTGCACACTCACTCCCCACCCTGTCCCAGGGCGAGGGGTCCCGAGTGCACACTCACTCCCCGCCCTGTCCCAGTGCGAGGGGTCCCCAGTGCACACTCCCCTCTGTCCCGGGGGGGGGGTTGGGCTGCGGGGGAGGTGATATGGGGAATGGGTGGGGGGGTGTGGTGGAAGCGGGATGGGGTTTGGGAGATGGCGTGTGACAGGGAGGGGGTGTGGGGTGAGACACGTGGGGGGGTTGGGGGAGGGGGTGAGATGGGGAGGGGGTGTGGGGTGAGACACGTGGGGTGGTTGGGGGAGGGGGTGAGATGGGGAGAGACGGTGGGGGTGGCGGAGAATTGTTCTTTCCCGAGGGGGGGCCGCAGGGTGTGAGGGTGGGGTTACCTTGGAGGTGGCATGGTTCAGCATCTCCTGCCACGTGGGGTCCAGCCTGTTGCGGTCCGCCATCAATCCTTGCTCAGCCACGTAGACCATCTCCCGGGCAGCGTTGTGCATACTGACCGCCCTCTCGTACCGCAGGGCTGCTCTCTGGGTCTCCTGCTGGGCCTGCACCGCACGGGAGAGACATGGAGGGGGAGAGATGGGGCTCAGACACAGCACACACAGCAGGATACCCACATAAACACCCACACAAATCTCCAACACACCCCTCAATAGAGCCCAAACCCCCACACCCAAACCCCAAATCCCCACACCCTCACACCCAAACCCCAAATCCCCACACCCTCACACCCAAACCCCAAATCCCCACACCCTCACACCCAAACCCCAAATCCCCACACCCCCACACCCAAACCCCAAATCCCCACACCCACACACCCAAACCCCAAATCCCCACACCCACACACCCAAACCCCAAATCCCCACACCCTCACACCCAAACCCCCACACCCTCACACCCAAACCCCAAATCCCCACACCCTCACACCCAAACCCCAAATCCTCACACCCTCACACCCAAACCCCAAATCCCCACACCCTCACACCCAAACCCCAAATCCTCACACCCTAACCCCAAATCCCCACACCCTCACACCCAAACCCCAAATCCTCACACCCAAACCCCAAATCCCCACACCCTCACACCCAAACCCCAAATCCCCACACCCTCACACCCAAACCCCAAATCCTCACACCCTAACCCCAAATCCCCACACCGCACCCCAAACCCCAAATCCCCACACCCTCACACCCAAACCCCAAATCCCCACACCCTCACACCCAAACCCCAAATCCCCACACCCACACACCCAAACCCCAAATCCCCACACCCTCACACCCAAACCCCCACACCCTCACACCCAAACCCCAAATCCCCACACCCACACACCCAAACCCCAAATCCCCACACCCCCACACCCAAACCCCAAATCCCCACACCCACACACCCAAACCCCAAATCCCCACACCCTCACACCCAAACCCCAAATCCCCACACCCTCACACCCAAACCCCAAATCCCCACACCCTCACACCCAAACCCCAAATCCCCACACCCTCACACCCAAACCCCAAATCCCCACACCCTCACACCCAAACCCCAAATCCCCACACCCTCACACCCAAACCCCAAACCCCCACACCCTCACACCCAAACCCCAAATCCCCACACCCTCACACCCAAACCCCAAATCCCCACACCCTCACACCCAAACCCCAAATCCCCACACCGCACCCCACACCCTCACACCCAAACCCCAAATCCCCACACCCTCACACCCAAACCCCAAATCCCCACACCCTCACACCCAAACCCCAAATCTCCACACCCTCACACCCAAACCCCAAATCCCCACACCGCACCCCAAGTCCCCACACCCAAACCCCAAATCCCCACACCCTCACACTCAAACCCCAAATCCCCACACCGCACCCCAAACCCTCACACCCAAACCCCAAATCCCCACACCCTCAAACCCAAACCCCAAATCCCCACACCCTCACACCCAAACCCCAAATCCCCACACCCTCACACCCAAACCCCAAATCCCCACACCGCACCCCAAACCCTCACACCCAAACCCCAAATCCCCACACCCTCACACCCAAACCCCAAATCCCCACACCCTCACACCCAAACCCCAAATCCCCACACCGCACCCCACACCCTCACACCCAAACCCCAAATCCCCACACCCTCACACCCAAACCCCAAATCCCCACACCCTCACACCCAAACCCCAAATCCCCACACCCTCACACCCAAACCCCAAATCCCCAAACCCTCACACCCAAACCCCAAATCCCCACACCCTCACACCGCACCCCAAACCCTCACACCCAAATCCCAAACCCCCACACCGCACCCCAAACCCTCACACCCAAACCCCAAATCCCCACACCCTCACACCCAAACCCCAAATCCCCACACCCTCACACCTAAACCCCAAATCCCAAATCCCCACACCCCACCCCAAACCCTCACACCCAAACCCCCACACCGCACCCCAAACCCTCCCACCCAAACCCCAAATCCCCACACCACACCCCACACCCACACACCCAAACCCCCACACCCCACCGCACACACTCACACCCAAACCCCAAATCCCCACACACAATCCCCAAATCCCCACACCGCACCCCACACCCTCACACCCAAACACCCACACCTCACACCACACCCTCACACCCAAACCCCAAATCCCCACACCCCACCCCAAACCCCCACACCCCACTCCAAACCCTCACACCCAAACCCCAAATCCCCACACCTTCATACCCAAACCCCCACACCCCACCCCACACCCTCACACTCTCACACCCAAACCCCAAATCCCCACACCCCACCCCACACCCTCACACCCAAACCCCAAATCCCACCCCACACCCTCACACCCAAACCCCAAATCCCCACACCCCACCCCAAACCCTCCCACCCCAAACCCCAAATCCCCACACCCCACCCCAAACCCCAAATCCCCACACCCCAAACCCCCACACCCCACCCCAAACCGTCCCACCGCAAACCCTAAAACCCCACACCCCACCCCAAACCACAAATCCCCACACCCCACCCCAAACCCTCCCACTCTAAACCCCAAAACCCCACACCCCACCCCAAGCCGCCACACCCCATCCCAAACCCCAAATCCCCACACCCCAAAACCCCACACCAAATCCCAAAACCCCACAGCCCAACCCAAACCCCAAAACCGCACACCACATCCGAAACCCCCCCACCCAAACCCCAAATCCCCACATCCCACCCCAAACTCTCCCACCCAAACCCCAAAATCCCCACATCCCATCCCAAACCCAGCCACCCAAGCCCCAAATCCCCACACCCCACCCCAAATCCCCACACCCCATCCCACACCCTCCCACCCCAAAACCCAAAACCTCACACCCCACCCCAAACCCTCCCACCCCAAACCCCAAATCCCAACACCCCACCCCAAACCCCAAATCCCCACACCCCACCCCACATCCTCCCACCCCAAACCCCAAATCCCAACACCCCACCCCAAACCCCAAATCCCCACACCCCAAACCTCAAATCCCCACACCCCACCCCAAACCCTCCCACCTCAAACCCCAAAACCACACACCCCACCCCAAACCCTCCCACCTCAAACCCCAAAACCCCACACCCCACCCCAAACCCTCCCACCCCAAACCCCAAAACCCCACACCCCACCACAAACCCCAAAACCTCACAACCAACCCCAAACCCCCACACCCCAACTCTAAACCCCAAATCCCCACAACCCCCACCCAAACCCCAAATCCCCACACCCCCCACCCAAACCCCAAATCCCCACACCCCCCACCCAAACCCCAAATCACCACACCCCCCCAAACCCCAAATCCCCACACCCCCCACCCAAACCCCAAATCCCCACACCCCTCACCCAAACCCCAAATCCCCACAACCCCCACCCAAACCCCAAATCCCCACAACCCCCACCCAAACCCCAAATCCCCACAACCCCCACCCAAACCCCAAATCCCCACACCCCACCCCAAACCCTCCCATCCAAACCCCAAATCCCCACACCCCACCCCAAACCCTCCCACCCAAACCCCAAATCCCAACACCCCACCCCAAACCCTCCCACCCAAACCCCAAATCCCAACACCCTACCCCAAACCCTCCCACCCCAAACCCCAAATCCCCACACCCCAAACCTCAAATCCCCACACCCCACCCGAAACCCTCCCGCCCAAATCCCAAATCCCCACACCCCACCCCAAACCCTCAAATTCCCACACCCCACCCCAAACCCCCACATCCCACCCCAAACCCTCCCGCCCAAACCCCAAATCCCCACACAGCCCCCAAACCCTCCCACCCAAACCCCAAATCCCCACACCTCATCCCAAACCCTCCTGCCCAAACCCCAAAACCCCATCCCCACCCCAAACCCTCCCACCCAAACACCAAATCCCCACACCCCACCCCAAACCCCACACCCCACCCCAACACCAAATCCCCACACCCCACCCCAAACCCCACACCCCACCCCAAACCCCAAATCCCCACATCACAAACAAGACCCTCCCGCCCAAACCCCAAATCCCTACACCCCACCCCAAACCCTCCCGCCCAGTCCCCAAATCCCCACACCCCATCCCAAACCCTCCCGCCCAGACCCCAAATCCCCACACCCACCCCAAACCCTCCCGCCCAGACCCCAAATCACCACACCCCACCCCAAACCCTCCCACCCAAACCCCATATCCCAACACCCCTCTCCAAACCCTCCTGCCCAAGCCCCAAAACCCCACACCCCACCCCAAACCCTCCCGCCCAAACCACAAATCCCCACACCCCACCCCAAACCCTCCCACTCCAAATCGCAAAACCTTAAATTCCCACACCCCACCCCAAATCCCCACACCCCACACCCCACCCCAAACCGTCCCGCCCAAACCCCAAATCCCCACACACCCCCCAAACCCTCCCACCCAAACCCCAAATCCCCACACCCCATCCCAAACCCTCCTGCCCAAACCCCATATCCCCACACCCCTCCCCAAACCCTCCTGCCCAAGCCCCAAAACCCCACCCCCCACCCCAAACCCTCCCACTCCAAACTGCAAAACCTCAAATTCCCACACCCCACCCCAAATCCCCACACCCCACCCCAAACCCTCCCACCCAAACCCCAAATCCCCACACCCCATCCCAAACCCTCCTGCCCAAACCCCAAAACCCCATCCCCACCCCAAACCCTCCCACCCAAACACCAAATCCCCACACCCCACCCCAAACCCTCCCACCCCAAACCCCAAATCCCCACATCAAAAACAACACCCTCCCGCCCAAACCCCAAATCCCCATACCCCACCCCAAACCCTCCCGCCCAGTCCCCAAATCCCCACACCCACCCCAAACCTTCCCGCCCAGACCCCAAATCACCACACCCCACCCCAAACCCTCCCGCCCAAACCCCATATCCCCACACCCTTCCCCAAACCCCCACACACCACCCCAAACCCCAAATCCCCATATCCCACACCACACCCTCCCACCCAAACCCCATATCCCCACACCCCTCCCCAAACCCCAAAACCCCACACCCCACCTCAAACCCCCACACCCCACCCCAAACCCCAAATCCCCATATCCCACCCCATACCCTCCCGCCCCAACCACAAATCCCCACACCCTACCCCAAACCCTCCCACCCTAAACCCCAAATCCTCTCACCCAAACCCCAAATCCACACACCCCTCCCCAAACCCGCCCACCCAAACACCAAATCCCCACACACCACCCCAAACCGTCCTACCCCAAAACCCCAAAAACACACACGGCACCTCAAACCGTCCCACCCAAAACCGAAATCCCCACACTCCACCCCAAACCCTCCCACCCCAAACCCCAAATCCCCACACCTCACCCCAAACCTCAAAACCCCACACCCCACTCCAAACCCTCCCGCCAAACCACAAATCCCCACACCCCACCCCAAACCCTTCCACCCCAAACCCCAAATCCCCACAACCCACCCCAAACCCCCACACCCCACCCCAAACCCTTCCACCCCAAACCCCAAATCCCCACACCCCACCCCAAACCCCCACACCCCACCCCAAACCCTTCCACCCCAAACCCCGAATCCCCACACCCCAACCCAAACCCCAAAACCCCACACCCCACCCCAAACCCCCACACTCCACCCCAAACCCCAAAACCCACCCCAAACTCCCACACCCCACCCCAAACCCCAAATCCCCACACCCCAACCCAAACCCTCCCACCCAAACCCCAAAACCCCACACCCCACTCCAAACCCTCCCGCCCAAACCACAAATCCCCACAGCCCACCCCAAACCCCACACCCCACACCCCACTCCAAACCCCACCCCAAACCCTCCCACCCAAACCCCAAATCCCCACACCCCACCCCAAACCCTCCCACCCAAACCCCAAAACCCCACACCCCACTCCAAACCCTCCCGCCCAAACCACAAATCCCCACAGCCCACCCCAAACCCCACACCCCACTCCAAACCCCACCCCAAACCCTCCCACCCAAACCCCAAATCCCAACACCCCACTCCAAACCCTCCCGCCCAAACCACAAATCCCCACAGCCCACCCCAAACCCCACACCCCACTCCAAACCCCACCCCAAACCCTCCCACCCAAACCCCAAATCCCCACACCCCACCCCAAACCCCAAAACCCCACACCCCACTCCAAACCCTCCCGCCCAAACCACACATCCCCACAGCCCACCCCAAACCCTTCCAACCCAAACCCCAAACCCCAACCCAAACCCTCCCACCCAAACCCCAAATCCCCACACCCCACCCCAAACTCTCCCACCCAAACCCCAAATCCCCACACCCCAACCCAAACTCTCCCACCCAAACCCCAAATCCCCACACCCCAACCCAAACCCCACACCCCACCCCAAACCCCAAATACCCACACCCCACCCCAAACCCCAAATCCCCATAAGGTCAGACGTACGACTGAATCCTGGGAAATGCACAAACTTTGCGTCAGGTGTGGTACCTCTCTCTCCCACTCCGCCCCCCACCTGACTCTCCCCAAGGGGACGCTCCCCCTCTCTCTCCCACTCCGCCCCCCCCCCACCGACTCTCCCCGAGGGGATGCTCCCCCTCTCTCTAAAACTCCGCCCCCCCCGCTGACTCTCCCCAAGGGGACCCGCCCCCTCTCTCTACCACTCTGCCCCCCCTGCTGACTCTCCCCAAGGGGACCCGCCCCCTCTCTCTACCACTCTGCCCCCCTGCTGACTCTCCCCAAGGGGACCCGCCCCCTCTTTCTACCACTCTGCCCCCCCGCTGACTCTCCCCAAGGGTACCCTCTCCCTCTCTCTACCACGCTGCACCCCCGCTGACTCTCCCCAAGGGGACCCGCCCCCGCTCTCTACCACTCTGCCCCCCCGCTGACTCTCCCCAAGGGGACCCGCCCCCTCTCTCTACCACTCTGCCCCCCCGCTGACTCTCCCCAAGGGGACCCGCCCCCTCTCTCTACCACTCTGCCCTCCCGCTGACTCTAACCAAGGGGACGCTCCCCCTCTCTCTACCACTCTGCCCCCCCGCTGACTCTCCCCAAGGGGACGCTCCCCCTCTCTCTACCACTCTGCCCCCCCGCTGACTCTCCCCAAGGGGACGCTCCCCCTCTCTCTACCACTCTGCCCCCCCGCTGACTCTCCCCAAGGGGACGCTCCCCCTCTCTCTACCACTCTGCCCCCCCGCTGACTCTCCCCAAGGGGACGCTCCCCCTCTCTCTCCCACTCCGCACCCCCGCTGACTCTCCCCAAGGGGACGCACACCCCCTCTCTCCCACTCCGCACCCCCGCTGACTCTCCCCAAGGGTACCCTCTCCCTTTCTCTCCCACTCCGCACCCCCGCTGACTCTCCCCAAGGGGACCCTCCCCCTCTCTCTCCCACTCCACCCCCCCCTCGCTGACTCTCCCCAAGGGGACGCTCCCCCTCTCTCTCCCACTCTGCCCCCCCGCTGACTCTCCCCGAGGGGACGCTCCCCCTCTCTCTCCCACTCTGCACCCCCGCTGACTCTCCCCAAGGGGACGCTCCCCCTCTCTCTACCACTCTGCCCCCCCGCTGACTCTCCCCAAGGGGACGCTCCCCCTCTCTCTCCCACTCCGCACCCCCGCTGACTCTCCCCAAGGGGACGCACACCCCCTCTCTCCCACTCCGCACCCCCGCTGACTCTCCCCAAGGGTACCCT
This sequence comes from Chiloscyllium plagiosum, assembly GCF_037043375.1. Classification (NCBI taxonomy): domain Eukaryota; kingdom Metazoa; phylum Chordata; class Chondrichthyes; order Orectolobiformes; family Hemiscylliidae; genus Chiloscyllium; species Chiloscyllium plagiosum. The sequence goes on from NW_028270173.1 coordinate 29,389,938, forward strand.
CTCCCTTTCTCTCCCACTCCGCACCCCCGCTGACTCTCCCCAAGGGGACCCTCCCCCTCTCTCTCCCACTCCACCCCCCCCTCGCTGACTCTCCCCAAGGGGACGCTCCCCCCCTCTCTCCCACTCCGCACCCCGGCTGACTCTCCCCAAGGGGACGCTCCCCCTCTCTCTCCCACTCTGCCCCCCCGCTGACTCTCCCCGAGGGGACGTTCCCCCTCTCTCTCCCACTCTGCACCCCCGCTGACTCTCCCCAAGGGGACGCTCCCCCTCTCTCTCCCACTCTGCCCCCCCGCTGACTCTCCCCAAGGGGACGCTCCCCCTCTCTCTCCCACTCTGCCCCCCCGCTGACTCTCCCCAAGGGGACGCTCCCCCTCTCTCTCCCACTCTGCCCGCCCGCTGACTCTCCCCAAGGGGACCCTCCCCCTCTCTCTCCCCCTGAAGGTGCTGACTCTCCCTAAGGGGACACTGCCCCTCTCTCTCCCCCTGAAGGTGCTGACTCTCCCCAAGGGGTCACTGCCCCTGTTTCTCCCCCTGAAGTTGCTGACACTCCCCAAGAGGACCCTTCCCCTCTCTCCCACTCTGCCCCCCCAACTGACTCTCCACAAGGGGACACTCCCCCTCTCTCTCCCCCTGAAGGTGCTGACTCTCCCCAAGGGGACGCTCCCCCTCTCTCTCCCACTCCATCCCCCCACTGACTCTCCCCAAGGGGACGCTCCCCCTCTCTCTCCCTCACTGCACCCCCGCTGACTCTCCCCAAGGGGACGCTCCCCCTCTCTCTCCCACTCCACAGCCCCGCTGACTCTCCCCAAGGGGACCCTCCCCCTCTCTCTCCCACTCCGCCCCCACCGACTCTCCCCAAGGGGACACTCCCCCTCTCTCTCCCACTCCATCCCCCCACTGATTCTCCCCAAGGGGATGCTCCCCCTCTCTCTCCCTCACTGCACCCCCGCTGACTCTCCCCAAGGGGACGCTCCCCCTCTCTCTCCCACTCCACACCCCCGCTGACTCTCCCCAAGGGGACGCTCCCCCTCTCTCTCCCACTCCACAGCCCCGCTGACTCTCCCCAAGGGGACACTCACCCTCTCTCTCCCACTCCACAGCCCCGCTGACTCTCCCCAAGGGGACACTCCCTCACTCTTCCCCCTGAAAGTGCTGACTCTCCCCAAGGGGACACTCCCCCTCTCTTCCCCCTGAAGGTGCTGACTCTCCCCAAGGGGACGCTCCCCCTCTCTCTCCCGCTCTGACTCAGGAACAACACCAGCACTCACACAGATCTGTCAATCAGGGGTACAGCCTGGGGATAGGGAAATAGTTCGACAACCCCTACCCCACCTTTAGTATTCTGTATGTTTTAATCAGATACCCTCCCCCTCATCCTCCTAGCAGGTACAGACTCAGAGTCTTCAACTACTCCTCATACGACAAGCTCTTCATCTCTGGGATCACTGTTGCAGACCTCCTCTGGACCCCCCCATTCCAACAGCCAGCACATCCTTCCTTAGATACGGGGCCCAAAACTGCTCACGACATTCCGAATGCAGCCTCATACAGCCCTGGCAGTACATCCCTGCTCTTGTATTCCAGCCCACTTGAATTGAATTGAATTGAATTGAGTTTATTGTCACGTGTACCGAGGCACGGTGAAAAGCATTGTCTTGCGAGCAGTACAGGCAGGTCACAGAGTTAAATAGCGTAGATAAGTAAATAATAGGTAAAAACCAGAACAAATGAATGCTAACATTGCGTTTGCCGTCCTAACTGCCGGGTGAACCTGCACATTAACCTGAAGAGAGCCCTGAACGGGTTAGTCCCCCTGCGCTTCAGATTTCCAAAGCCTTTCCCCATTTAGGACAGAATCTAACGCCTTGAATCTTCCTTCCCAGGTGCATAACCTCACACTCTCCCACATTGTGTTCGACCGTTGCCCATTCCCCGAGCACGGTGGCTCAGTGGTTAGCACTGCTGCCTCACAGCACCAGGGTCCCAGGTTCAATTCCAGCCTCGGGGTGACTGTCTGTGTGGAGTTTGCACATTCTCCCCGTGTCTGCGTGGGTTTCCTCCGGGTGCTCCGGTTTCCTCCCACAGTCCAAAAATGTGTAGGTTAGGGTGGATTGGCCGTGCTAAATTTCCCGCAGCGTTTAGGGATGTATAGGTTAGGGTGGATTGGCCATGATAAATTGTCCCATAGTGTTCAGGGATGTGCAGGTTAGGGTGGATTAGCCATGCTAAATTGTCCCATAGTGTTCAGGGATGTGCAGGTTAGGGTGGATTGGCCATGCTAAATTTCCCGCAGCGTTTAGGGATGTATAGGTTAGGGTGGATTGGCCATGATAAATTGTCCCATAGTGTTCAGGGATGTGCAGGTTAGGGTGGATTAGCCATGCTAAATTGTCCCATAGTGTTCAGGGATGTGCAGGTTAGGGTGGATTGGCCATGCTAAATTTCCCGCAGCGTTTAGGGATGTATAGGTTAGGGTGGATTGGCCATGATAAATTGTCCCATAGTGTTCAGGGATGTGCAGGTTAGGGTGGATTGGCCATGCTAAATTGTCCCATAGTGTTCAGGGATGTGTAGGTTAGGGTGGATTGGCCATGCTAATTTGTCCCATAGTGTTCAGGGATGTGTAGGTGAGGCGCATTAGTCAGGGGTAAATGTAGAGCAATAGGGGAATGGGCCTGGGTGGGATACTCCTCGGAGGGTCGGTGTGGACTTGTTGGGCCGAATGGCCTGTTTCCACACTGTAGGGATTCTATCCTATTCTATTCTACCTTGTCAAAGGCCTTCTGGAAATCCACATAGGTCACATCCACTGGTTCTCCTCTGTCTAACTTGCTCATTACCTCCTGAAAGTATTCCAACAGATTTGTCGGGCCTGACCTCCAAATGACGCGCTGCCTCTGCCCTACATTACCACACCTTTCCCAATACACTGCAAACTCATCCTTAATAACAGTCTCTAAAACCTCACCAACGACCGAGGCCAGGCTAACCGGCCTATAGTTTCCCATCTTCTGCCCCTGTCCTTCTTAATTTGGGGGGGGGGGGGAGATTACACTGGCCGTGTTCTGAGACCCACCCAGTGATTCCTGAAAGACCACCACCAATATCTCCACAATCTCCTCAGCTACCCCCTCCAGAACCCAAGGGTATAGTCCACAGTGATTTGTCCACCTTCAGACCTTTCAGCTTCCCCTGCACCTTCTCCTTACACTCTGGGACCCTGACTCTCGTGAACTTATGGTTTGCTACTGGAGTCTTCCACCATGAAGACTGAAGCCAAGTACCTATTCAGCTCGTCCGCCATTTTGTTGCGCCCCCTTACTACTCCTCCAGCCTCATTTTCTGCCTGCCCCATGCCCATCTTGGCTTCTTACCCTTCAGAAACCTTTACCAAAAGCCTTGCAATCATCTGTTATATTACTAGCTAGGAACAGGTAGACCGACCCGAGGAACTGGCAGATTAATTTCATGACAGGACGCGTTTATCAGACTGATCTCTTTCCCATCCACTCAGATTTTACAGAGTCCCAATGGATCACGTTTCCTGTTCATTACCGTCCGATGTGTCCTGACCCATTGGAGAAATCACTCCGACTCCCAGCTTCCAGGTCAGTCGAAGAACAAAGAACCTTACAGCACAGGAACAGGCCCTTCGGCCCTCCAAGACTGTGTCGATCCAGCTCCTCTATCTAAACCTGCTGCCTATTTTCTAAGGATCTGTATCCCTCTGCTCCCTTCCCATTCATGTATCTGTCTAGATACACCTTACATGACTGTATCGTTCCCACACCTCCCACCTCCACTGGCAACGCATTCCAGGCCCCCACCACCCTCTGCGTGAAGAACCTTCAACGTATATCTCCCCTCAACCTTTCCCCTCTCACCTTGAACTCGTGACCCCAGTAATTGAATCGAGTCCCTGCTCATTATGTATTGATTACCTCCCGGTGTGTCCTGACCTATTGGAGAAATCACTCCCACCCCCGGCTTCCAGGTCAGTCTCCCTTCATTAGCTCACTCACCTCCTTGGCCTGTCGACGTGCCTCATAGTAAGGCCGCGCCTTCTCGATGCAGTTGCCGAGTTGGGAACCCTGAGTGTTCAACTTCCTCGCAGACTCCGACAGTATTTTCCGGTAGGTATTCCTTGCCTCCTGTGGAAGAAGCAGGTCTATACTCAAAAATATAACAAAGCTCCACGCCCAGAAACTAATTATCTGGAACGCCGTTCATATTAACCAGCCAACCATGCGAAGGGTCCTCTACGCTTTTAAGCTGGAAGTAAAGCTCCCTCTACGCCATCCTCATTCAGCGCTCCCAGGTCAGGTACAGCACAAGGGGTTAGATACAGAGTAAAGCTCCCTCTACACCGTCCCCAATCAGCGCTCCCAGGTCAGGTACAGCACAAGGGGTTAGATACAGAGTAAAGCTCCCTCTACACCGTCCCCAATCAGCGCTCCCAGGTCAGGTACAGCACAAGGGGTTAGATACAGAGTAAAGCTCCCTCTACACCGTCCCCAATCAGCGCTCCCAGGTCAGGTACAGCACAAGGGGTTAGCTACAGAGTAAAGCTCCCTCTACACCGTCCCCATTCAGCGCTCCCAGGCCAGGTACAGCACAAGGGGTTAGCTAAAGAGTAAAGCTCCCTCTACACCGTCCCCATTCAGCGCTCCCAGGCCAGGTACAGCACAAGGGGTTAGCTACAGAGTAAAGCTCCCTCTACACCGTCCCCAGGCCAGGTACAGCACAAGGGGTTAGCTACAGAGTAAATCTCCCTCTACGCCATCCTCATTCAGCGCTCCCAGGTCAGGTACAGCACAAGGGGTTAGCTACAGAGTAAAGCTCCCCCTACACCATCCACATTCAGCGCTCTCAGGTCAGGTACAGCACAAGGGGTTAGCTACAGAGTAAAGCTCCCTCTACACCATCCCCATTCAGCACTCCCAGGCCAGGTACAGCACAAGGGGTTAGCTACAGAGTAAAGCTCCCCCTACACCGTCCCCAATCAGCGCTCCCAGGCCAGGTACAGCACAAGGGGTTAGCTACAGAGTAAAGCTCCCTCTACACCGTCCCCATTCAGCGCTCCCAGGCCAGGTACAGCACAAGGGGTTAGCTACAGAGAAAAGCTCCCTCTACACCGTCTCCATTCAGCGCTCCCAGGTCAAGTACAGCACAAGGGTTAGCTACAGAGTAAAGCTTCCTCTACACTGTCCCCATCAAACACTCCCAGGACAGGTGCAGCACAGGGGTTAGCTACAGAGTAAAGCTTACTCTACACTGTTCCCCATCAAACACTCCCAGGACAGGGACAGCACAGATACACTGTAAAGCTCCCTCTATATTGTCCCACATCAATCACTCCCAGGACAGGGTCAGCACGGGGTTAGATACAGAGTAAAGCTCCCTCTACACTGTCCCCATCAAACACTCCCAGGACAGGTGCAGCACAGGGGTTAGCTACAGAGTAAAGCTTACTCTACTCTTTCAAACCAAAAGGAAACTTCTCTCTATGTTGCCCCCCATCAAACCTTGCTTAGACAGGTTCAGGACATGTTTCATTATAGAGTAAAGATCCCTCTACACGACCCCATCAAACACTCCCAGGACAGGGACAGGACAGGGACAGCACGGGGTTAGATACAGAGTAAATCTCCCTCTACACTGTCCCCATCAAACACTCCCAGGACAGGGACAGCATGGGGTTAGATACAGAGTAAAGCTCCCTCTACACTGTCCCCCATCAAACACTCCCAGGACAGGGACAGCATGGGGTTAGATACAGAGTAAAGCTCCTTCTACACTGTCCCCATCAAACACTCCCAGGACAGGGACAGCACGGGGTTAGATAGAGGGTAAAGCTCCCTGAATATTGATGGGTTGACGAAAGTATGAGAATCACATAATCCCTACAGTGTGGATACAGGCCATTTGGCCCATCGAGTCCACACTGACTCTCCAAAGAGCATGCCACCCATCCAATCCCTGTAACCCTGCATTTCCCATGGCGTTTCTGCCCTAACCTGCACATCTTTGGACTGTGGGAGGAAACCCACGCAGACACAGGGAGGATGTGCAAACTCCACACAGACAGTCGCCCGAGGCTGGGATCGAACCCGGGTCCCCGGCGCCGTGAGGCAGCAGCGCTAACCCATGGAGCCGCCCCGTGCAGTCGGTAGTCTGATTGACGAGATGGGAGGCTGGGTGGGTGCCTGCCGAGGTTGAGGGAGAGTGGGAGGCTCGAGGTTGCGTTGGGTGGGTGGGTGAATGAACGTAATGGAGCTGTTGACAGATTCAAAAGTCTCTCCTACATCCTCCCCAAAAACCTATCCACAAGGCAGGCCGGCAGAGGGGGCAACCACCGGCTGGGGGGTGTAGGGAGGCAGAGAATAGGGGGAGGGACAGGCCGGGGGGGGGGGGGGGGGGGGAAACCACAGGTTGGGGGGGGTGGAGACAAAGAGAATGGGGGGGGAGGGACAGGCCGGGAGAGGGAGGGAGACGGGGCAGGCTAGGGGAAAGAGACTGCAGGGTAATCAGTTTCCGACCACCCCGCCCCCTCCCTCCCCCCCATCCCCCCATCCCCCGACAACGTCCCTCTACGTTCCGCCAGTGCCATCCCAGGACATGCCACACCAGAGGTCGAGCCAAGTCAGCGTTTGTTAAACCCAACGTCCTCGCTGTGCCCTGATCTCCACTGCTCCGGTATTTGGAACCTGGGGCCTCGGCATTTTTGTCCCACTCCCTTTTAGATTCGATTCCCTACAGTGTGGAAACAGGCCCTTCGGCCCGACAAGTCCACACCGACCCTCCGAAGAGCAACCCACCCAGACCTGTTCCCCTACATTTACCCCTTCACCTAACACTATGGATAATTGAGCACGGCCAATTCACCCTGATCTGCACATCTTTGGACTGTGGGAGGAAACCGGGGCACCCGGAGGAAACCCACGCAGACACGGGGAGAGTGTGCAAACTCCACACAGAGAGTCGCCCGAGGCTGGAATCGAACCTGGGACCCTGGTGCTGTGAGGCAACCGTGCTAACCACTGAGCCACCGCCTCTTCTTAGCTTTGCTGATGTGCAAGTTTGTTTTTAAAAAGAAGCGATGCTTTTTCATTCACTACCCATTTAAATCATCAGTTTATTGTTCTGCTTTTTAAAAAAAAAATAATTCGTGGTCACTGTCCCCGTCAACCTCACCTTTCTGATATCACACTGTATGGGACATCACCCTAACCCTAGAATCAGACAGGCTTGTTCCATCCCCCTTCTTTCACCCCAAACTCCATTCCCCTTCACCTGCCCTTCCGCCACTCCACATTGGTCTCCCTCCTTGCCAAGTGAGAGTAAATTTGACATGTGTACCCCTCCCTGCACAAGCGCTGTTCAAACCTGAGCTAGCAGAATGGCAGACGCAACTTATATTAGCCAAGTCGCAAGGGATGGACTGCGGCTGAAGGGAGAGGGAGAGGACGTGCTGGGAGAGAGGGGTCTGCTGGTTCAGCTGCGCTAATCTGTGTCAGAGCGGCCAGCAAAGGCCGCAGGGTTTAGCCGGTCAAAAACACAGACACGGAATACACCAGCAGGAATGTGATGCTGAACATTTGCAAAACTCCGATCGGACCACGGCCCTTAAAGGTTCAGAGTCCTGCACAGGATATCGAATAGGTTTGACAGAATGGCTGTAAGGATAAGGGATTAGGAAGATGGGGGTTGGAAGAGGTTGGCAGCTGTCCTTGGAACAAAGAGGTACAGCAGAAGCTGTGTTCAAGGACGTTTCACACTTGCATAAGATGGAGGAAGACAGGGCTTTGTGTTTGAGGCTTAGGAGCACGCAGATTTAAGGTTTTTGACAGGGCATGCAGCGGGAACACAAGTAGGGACTTTAGGCAATGACTTGGTTGCCCATGACGGTGTTGTAAATGGAAACAATCAGGCTTTCAATAACTACACTCACTGGGGACCAGGGATTTGGCGGGTGCACGGGGGTAACTTACACAGATTCACACACACTACAGGACCCAACGTAGATGCTTTCGGGAGACAGCATGACAGACCTCTGCAGGAGATGCGACTTGAGCCTGGGTCACCTGGCCTGCAGGTAGGGACACTACCACTTCACCGCAGCAGCCTCTTGGTTCCCATGGTCACCTTGTGTGTGTTAACCTATTGTGATTAATTCTAAGCCAATTGAATTGGGTTTTCACTTGGGGGATGTACGAAGAGAAATTTATTGACACAGTTGAGTTAGGGGGCTCGTAATGTTTAACTCTGTCGAAATATATGGAAGAGGGGTTACGCTTTATAGTGACTCATTCTGGCATTCCCCTCTTCCTCTTGTGCCTGCAGAGCCCAGTTCCATTGGTCTGAGGTGATGGGTGAATACTCACCACGTTCTTGCTGTGTGGCCTGGAAAGGGTCCGACAAGCAAGACTTTAGAAAATACTTATTCACCGGCTGTGGGCATTCTTGGCGAGGCCACCAGTTATTATTTATCCCCAGCTGCCTTTGAGAAGGAGATAGTGAGGTGCCAGGGATGGACAATAAACACTTGGACCAGCCAGTGATGTCCACATCCTGTGCACGAATATACATACAAATATGTATTTTAAAAAGTGATATCGCACTGTACGGGACATCACCCTAACCCTAGAATCAGAGAGGCCTGTGTGTTCACAGACAGACCCATCTTCTCCTTTCACCCCAAACTCCATTCCCCTTTCCCAACACATTCAAGGTGAAGGAAAACTGCTCAGACCTCAAGATAACATAGCCGTTCAGAAAGTTGTTGCTGTTTGTCAGTCGAAATGGCTCACTCTGCATTTGGACCGTTTGCCGTTATCGGTCAGTGCACTGAGTATGGGAGCTGGGAGTTCATGTTGCCGCTGTACAGGCCATTGGTTAGGCCGCTTTTGGAATACTGTGTTCAGTTCTGGTCTCCCTGCTATAGGAAGGATGACGTCAAAATTGAAAGGGTGCAGAAAAGATTTACAAGGATGTGGCCAGGATTGGAGGGCTTGAGCTACAGGGAGGGGCTGTTTTCCCAGGAGCGTCAGAGGCCGAGGGGTGACCATGTAGAGATTGATAAAATCACGAGGGGTATGGAGAGGGTAAATAGTCAAGGTGTTATCCGTTGGGTGGGCGAGTCCAGAACTAGGTGCATGTAAGGAATGAGCTGCCAGAGGAAGTGGTGGAGTCTGGTACAATTATAACATTTAAAAGGCATCTGGCTGGGTACATGAATAGGAAGGGTTTAGGGGAATATGTGCCAAGTGCTGGCAAACAGGACGAGATTGGGTTGGGATATCTAGTTGGCATGGACGGGTTGGAGTGAAGGGTGTGTTTCCGTGCTGTATGACTCTATAACTCTACATAGGGCAGTGGGAAAGAGGGTGAAACACTCACATTCAGCTGCAGTTCCAGCTTGTTGATCTCCTCACTGGCCTGGTTAAGGTGTTCAAGTTCCTCCTGGGGAAAAGAAGGGGTAGTTTTGGTTAGCTGAGAGGATCAGTGTATGAACATGAGAAATATGAGGTAGTTCATGCCTTTGAACCCACTCCACCATCCAACAAGACCAAGGCTAATCATCATCTTCAGCACCATTCCCCTTCAAGATCCACGTACCCTTCAGTGTTTTTAATATGTACAAATTATACATTGGAGCCCTCAGGACACACAATATGAAAACCGCAAAGCCGCCTGGGTCGCAGAAATTCAGAAGGCTCCTCCATGTGAAGAAATCATTCCTCACTCAATCCTATATGGCCTATCCCAGGGACACCACGACACTGTAACTCACACACACCCAGACTGCACCCATACAGGGACACCCCGACACTGTAACTCACACACACCCAGACTGCACCCATACAGGGACACCCTGACACTGTAACCCACACACACCCAGACTGCACCCACACAAGGACACCCCGACACTGTAACTCACACACACCCAGACTGCACCCATACAGGGACACCCTGACACTGTAACCCACACACACCCAGACTGCACCCACACAAGGACACCCCGACACTGTAACTCACACACACCCAGACTGCACCCATACAGGGACACCCTGACACTGTAACTCACACACACCCAGACTGCACCCATACAGGGACACCCTGACACTGTAACTCACACACACCCAGACTGCACCCATACAGGGACACCTCGATACTGTAACCCACACACACCCAGACTGCACCCATACAGGGACACCCCGATACTGTAACTCACACACACCCAGACTGCACCCATACAGGGACACCTCGATACTGTAACTCACACACACCCAGACTGCACCCATACAGGGACACCCTGACACTGTAACTCACACACACCCAGACTGCACCCATACAGGCACACCCTGACACTGTAACTCACACACACCCAGACTGCACCCATACAGGGACACCTCGATACTGTAACTCACACACACCCAGACTGCACCCATACAGGGACACCCTGACACTGTAACTCACACACACCCAGACTGCACCCATACAGGGACACCCTGACACTGTAACTCACACACACCCAGACTGCACCCATACAGGGACACCCTGACACTGTAACTCACACACACCCAGACTGCACCCATACAGGGACACCTCGATACTGTAACTCACACACACCCAGACTGCACCCATACAGGGACACCCTGACACTGTAACTCACACACACCCAGACTGCACCCATACAGGGACACCCCGACACTGTAACTCACACACACCCAGACTGCACCCATACAGGGACACCCCGACACTGTAACTCACACACACCCAGACTGCACCCATACAGGGACACCCCGACACTGTAACCCACACACACCCAGACTGCACCCATACAGGGACACCCCGATACTGTAACCCACACACACCGAGACTGCACCCATACAGGGACACCCTGACACTGTAACTCACACACACCCAGACTGCACCCATACAGGGACACCCCGATACTGTAACTCACACACACCCAGACTGCACCCATACAGGGACACCCCGATACTGTAACTCACACACACCCAGACTGCACCCATACAGGGACACCCTGACACTGTAACCCACACACACCCAGACTGCACCCATACAGGGACACCACGACACTGTAACCCACACACACCCAGACTGCACCCATACAGGGACACCCCGACACTGTAACCCACACACACCCAGACTGCACCCATACAGGGACACCACGACACTGTAACCCACACACACCCAGACTGCACCCATACAGGGACACCCCGACACTGTAACCCACACACACCCAGACTGCACCCATACAGGGACACCACGACACTGTAACTCACACACACCCAGACTGCACCCATACAGGGACACCACGACACTGTAACTCTCACACACCCAGACTGCACCCATACAGGGACACCCCGACACTGTAACTCACACACACCCAGACTGCACCCATACAGGGACACCCTGACACTGTAACCCACACACACCCAGACTGCACCCATACAGGGACACCACGACACTGTAACCCACACACACCCAGACTGCACCCATACAGGGACACCCCGACACTGTAACCCACACACACCCAGACTGCACCCATACAGGGACACCCCGACACTGTAACCCACACACACCCAGACTGCACCCATACAGGGACACCCCGACACTGTAACTCACACACACCCAGACTGCACCCATACAGGGACACCCTGACACTGTAACTCACACACACCCAGACTGCACCCATACAGGGACACCCCGACACTGTAACTCACACACACCCTGACTGCACCCATACAGGGACACCCCGATACTGTAACACACACACATCCAGACTGCACCCATACAGGGACACCCCGATACTGTAACCCACACACACCCAGACTGCACCCATACAGGGACACCCCGACACTGTAACTCACACACACCCAGACTGCACCCATACAGGGACACCCCGACACTGAAACTCACAGACACCCAGACTGCACCCATACAGGGATACCACGACACTGTAACTCACACACACCCAGACTGCACCCATACAGGGACACCCCGACACTGTAACTCACACACACCCAGACTGCACCCATACAGGGACACCCCGACACTGTAACTCACACACACCCAGACTGCACCCATACAGGGACACCCCGATACTGTAACTCACACACACCCAGACTGCACCCATACAGGGACACCCCGATACTGTAACTCACACACACCCAGACTGCACCCATACAGGGACACCCCGACACTGTAACTCACAAACACACACACCCAGACTGCACTCATACAGGGACACCCCAACACTGTAACTTACACACACCCAGACTGCACCCATACCGAGACACCACGACACTGTAACCCACACACACCCAGACTGCACCCATACAGGGACACCCCGACACCGTAACTCACACACACCCAGACTGCACCCATACAGGGACACCCCGACACTGTAACTCACACACACCCAGACTGCACCCATACAGGGACACCCTGACACTGTAACTCACACACACCCAGACTGCACCCATACAGGGACACCCCGATACTGTAACTCACACACATACAGACTGCACCCATACAGGGACACCCCGACACTGTAACACACACACACCCAGACTGCACCCATACAGGGACACCCCGACACTGTAACTCACACACACCCAGACTGCACCCATACAGGGACACCCTGATACTGTAACACACACACACCCAGACTGCACCCATACAGGGACACCCCGACACTGTAACTCACACACACCCAGACTGCTCCCATACAGGGATACCCCGACACTGTAACTCACACACACCCAGACTGCACCCATACAGGGACACCCCGACACTGTAACTCACACACACCCAGACTGCTCCCATACAGGGACACCCCGACACTGTAACTCACACACACCCAGACTGCACCCATACAGGGACACCCCGACACTGTAACTCACACACACCCAGACTGCACCCATACAGGGACACCCTGACACTGTAACTCACACACACCCAGACTGCACCCATACAGGGACACCCTGACACTGTAACTCACACACACCCAGACTGCTCCCATACAGGGATACCCCGACACTGTAACACACACACACCCAGACAGCACCCATACAGGGATACCCCGACACTGTAACCCACACACACCCAAACTGCACCCATACAGGGATACGCCGACACTGTAACTCACACACACCCAGACTGCACCCATACAGGGTCACCCCGACACTATAACTCACACACACCCAGACTGCACCCATACAGGGACACCCCGACACTGTAACTCACACACACCCAGACTGCACCCATACAGGGACACCCCGACACTGTAACCCACACACACCCAGACTGCACCCATACAGGGACACCCCGACACAGTACCTCACACACACCCAGACTGCACCCATACAGGGACACCCCGACACTGTAACTCACACACACCCAGACTGCACCCATACAGGGACACCCTGACATTGTAACTCACACACACCCTGACTGCACCCATACAGGGACACCCTGACACTGTAACACACACACACCCAGACTGCACCCATACAGGGACACCCCAATACTGTAACTCACACACACCCAGACTGCACCCATACAGGGACACCCCGACACTGTAACTCACACACACACAGACTGCACCCATACAGGGATACCCCGACACTGTAACTCACACACACCCAGACTGCACCCATACAGGGACACCCTGAAACTGTAACTCACACACACCCAGACTGCACCCATACAGGGACACCCCGACACAGTAACTCACACACACCCAGACTGCACCCATACAGGGACACCCCGACACTGTAACTCTCACACACCGAGACTGCACCCATACAGGGACACCCCGACACTGTAACTCACACACACCCAGACTGCACCCAGACAGGGACACCCCGACACTGTAACTCACACACACCCAGACTGCACCCATACAGGGACACCCCGACACTGTAACACACACACACCCAGACTGCACCCATACAGGGACACCCCGACACTGTAACACACACACACCCAGACTGCACCCATACAGGGACACCAAGACACTGTAACCCACACACACCCAGACTGCACCCATACAGGGACACCCCGATACTGTAACCCAACACACACAGACTGCACCCATACAGGGACACCCCGACACTGTAACTCACACACACCCAGACTGCACCCATACAGGGACACCCCGATACTGTAACCCACACACACCCAGACTGCACCCATACACGGACACCCCGACACTGTAACTCACACACACCCAGACTGCACCCATACAGGGACACCCTGACACTGTAACTCACACACACCCAGACTGCACCCATACAGGGACACCCTGACACTGTAACTCACACACACCCAGACTGCACCCATACAGGGACACCCCGACACTGTAACCCACACACACCCAGACTGCACCCATACAGGGACACCCTGACACTGTAACTCACACACACCCAGACTGCACCCATACAGGGACACCCCGACACTGTAACCCACACACACCCAGACTGCACCCATACACGGACACCCCGACACTGTAACTCACACACACCCAGACTGCACCCATACAGGGACACCCTGACACTGTAACTCACACACACCCAGACTGCACCCATACAGGGACACCCCGACACTGTAACTCACACACACCCAGACTGCACCCATACAGGGACACCCCGATACTGTAACTCACACACACCCAGACTGCACCCATACAGGGACACACCGACACTGTAACTCACACACACACAGACTGCACCCATACAGGGACACCCTGACACTGTAACTCACACACACCCAGACTGCACCCATACAGGGACACCCCGATACTGTAACTCACACACACCCAGACTGCACCCATACAGGGACACACCGACACTGTAACTCACACACACACAGACTGCACCCAGACAGGGACACCCCGACACTGTAACTCACACACACACAGACTGCACCCATACAGGGACACCCTGACACTGTAACTCACACACACCCAGACTGCACCCATACAGGGACACCCCGATACTGTAACTCACACACACCCAGACTGCACCCATACAGGGACACCCCGATACTGTAACTCACACACACCCAGACTGCACCCACACAAGGACACCCCAACACTGTAACTCACACACACCCAGACTGCACCCATACAGGGACACCCCGACACTGTAACTCTCACACACCCAGACTGCACCCATACAGGGACACCCTGACACTGTAACCCACACACACCCAGACTGCACCCATACAGGGACACTCCGACACCGTAACTCACACACACCTAGACTGCACCCATACAGGGACACCCCGACACTGTAACCCACACACACCCAGACTGCACCCATACAGGGACACCCCGACACCGTAACTCACACACACCCAGACTGCACCCATACAGGGACACCCCGACACTGTAACTCACACACACCCAGACTGCACCCATACAGGGACACCCCGACACTGTAACTCACACAGACCCAGACTGCTCCCAAACAGGGATACCCCGACACTGTAACTCACACACACCCAGACTGCACCCATACAGGGACACCCCGACACTGTAACTCACACACACCCAGACTGCACCCATACAGGGACACCCCGACACTGTAACTCACACACACCCAGACTGCTCCCATACAGGGACACCCCGACACTGTAACTCACACACACCCAGACTGCACCCATACAGGGATACCCCGACACTGTAACCCACACACACCCAGACTGCACCCATACAGGAACACCCCGACACTGTAACTCACACACACCCAGACTGCACCCATACAGGGATACGCCGACACTGTAACTCACACACACCCAGACTGCACCCATACAGGGATACCCTGACACTGTAACCTACACACACCCAGACTGCACCCATACAGGGACACCCTGACACTGTAACTCACACACACCCAGACTGCACCCATACAGGGATACGCCGACACTGTAACTCACACACACCCAGACTGCACCCATACAGGGACACCCCGATATTGTAACTCACACACACCCAGACTGCACCCATACAGGGACACCCCGACACTGTAACTCACACACACCCAGACTGCACCCATACAGGGACACCCCGACACTGTAACTCACACACACCCAGACTGCACCCATACAGGGACACCCCGACACTGTAACTCACACACACCCAGACTGCACCCATACAGGGACACCCTGACACTGTAACTCACACACACCCTGACTGCACCCATACAGGGACACCCCGACACTGTAACACACACACACCCAGACTGCACCCATACAGTGACACCCCGACACTGTAACTCTCACACACCCAGACTGCACCCATACAGGGACACCCCGACACTGTAACTCACACACACCCAGACTGCACCCATACAGGGACACCCTGACACTGTAACTCACACACACCCTGACTGCACCCATACAGGGACACCCCGACACTGTAACACACACACACCCAGACTGCACCCATACAGTGACACCCCGACACTGTAACTCTCACACACCCAGACTGCACCCATACAGGGACACCCCGACACTGTAACTCACACACACCCAGACTGCACCCATACAGGGACACCCTGACACTGTAACTCACACACACCCTGACTGCACCCATACAGGGACACCCCGACACTGTAACACACACACACCCAGACTGCACCCATACAGTGACACCCCGACACTGTAACCCACACACACCCAGACTGCACCCATACAGGGACACCCCGACACTGTAACTCACACACACCCAGACTGCACCCATACAGGGACACCCCGACACTGTAACCCACACACACCCAGACTGCACCCATACAGGGACACCCCGATACTGTAACTCACACACACCCAGACTGCACCCATACAGGGACACCCCGACACTGTAACACACACACACCCAGACTGCACCCATACAGGGACACCACGACACTGTAACACACACACACCCAGACTGCACCCATACAGGGACACCCCGACACTGTAACTCACACACACCCAGACTGCACCCATACAGGGACACCCCGACACTGTAACACACACACACCCAGACTGCACCCATACAGGGACACCACGACACTGTAACCCACACACACCCAGACTGCACCCATACCGAGACACCACGACACTGTAACCTACACACACCCAGACTGCACACATACAGGGACACCCTGACACTGTAACTCACACACACCCAGACTGCACCCATACAGGGATACGCCGACACTGTAACTCACACACACCCAGACTGCATCCATACAGGGACACCTCGACACTGTAACTCACACACACCCAGACTGCACCCATACAGGGACACCCCGACACTGTAACTCACACACACCCAGACTGCACCCATACAGGGACACCCTGACACTGTAACTCACACACACCCTGACTGCACCCATACAGGGACACCCCGACACTGTAACACACACACACCCAGACTGCACCCATACAGGGACACCCCGACACTGTAACACACACACACCCAGACTGCACCCATACAGGGACACCACGACACTGTAACCCACATACACCCAGACTGCACCCATACAGGGATACCCCGACACTGTAACTCACACACACCCAGACTGCACCCATACAGAGACACCACGACACTGTAACCCACACACACCCAGACTGCACCCATACAGGGACTCCCCGATACTGTAACTCACACACACCCAGACTGCACCCATACAGGGACACCCCGACACTGTAACCCACACACACCCAGACTGCACCCATACAGGGACACCCCGACACTGTAACTCACACACACCCAGACTGCACCCATACAGAGACACCACGACACTGTAACCCACACACACCCAGACTGCACCCATACAGGGACACCCCGACACTGTAACTCACACACACCCAGACTGCACCCATACAGAGACACCACGACACTGTAACCCACACACACCCAGACTGCACCCATACAGGGACACCCCGACACTGTAACTCACACACACCCAGACTGCTCCCATACAGGGACACCACGACACTGTAACCCACACACACCCAGACTGCACCCATACAGGCACACCCCGACACTGTAACTCACACACACCCAGACTGCACCCATACAGGGACACCCCGACACTGCAACACACACACACCCAGACTGCACCCATACAGGGACACCCCGACACTGTAACTCACACACACCCAGACTGCTCCCATACAGGGATACCACGACACTGTAAAACACACACACCCAGACTGCACCCATACAGGAACACCCTGACACTGTAACCCACACACACCCAGACTGCACCCATACAGGCACACCCCGACACTGTAACTCACACACACCCAGACTGCACCCATACAGGGACACCCCGATACTGTCACCCACACACACCCAGACTGCACCCACACAGGGACACCCCGACACTGTAACTCACACACACCCAGACTGCACCCATACAGGGACACCCCGATACTGTAACCCACACACACCCAGACTGCACCCATACAGGGACACCCCGATACTGTAACCCACACACACCCAGACTGCACCCATACAGGGACACCCCGATACTGTAACTCACACACACCCAGACTGCACCCATACAGGGACATCCCGACACTGTAACTCACAAACACCCAGACTGCACCCATACAGGGACACCCCGATACTGTAACCCACACACACCCAGACTGCACCCATACAGGGACACCCCGATACTGTAACCAACACACACCCCGACTGCACCCATACAGGGACACCCCGACACTGTAACCCACACACACCCAGACTGCACCCATACAGGGACACCCCGACACTGTAACCCACACACACCCAGACTGCACCCATACAGGGACACCCCGACACTGTAACCCACACACACCCAGACTGCACCCATACAGGGACACCCCGACACTGTAACTCACACACACACACACCCAGACTGCACCCTTACAGGGACACCCCGACACTGTAACTCACACACACCCAGACTGCACCCATACAGGGACACCCCGACACTGTAACTCACACACACCCAGACTGCACCCATACAGGGACACCCCGATACTGTAACCCACACACACCCAGACTGCACCCATACAGGGACACCCCGATACTGTAACCCACACACACCGAGACTGCACCCATACAGGGACACCCCGACACTGTAACTCACACACACCCAGACTGCACCCATACAGGGACACCCCGACACTGTAACTCACACACACCCAGACTGCACCCATACAGGGATACCCTGACACTGTAACCTATACACACCCAGACTGCACCCATACAGGGACACCCCGACACTGTAACTCACACACACCCAGACTGCACCCATACAGGAACACCCCGACACTGTAACTCACACACACCCAGACTGCACCCATACAGGGATACCCTGACACTGTAACCTACACACACCCAGACTGCACACATACAGGGACACCCTGACACTGTAACTCACACACACCCAGACTGCACCCATACAGGGATACGCCGACACTGTAACACACACACACCCAGACTGCACCCATACAGGGACACCCCGACACTGTAACTCACACACACCCAGACTGCACCCATACAGGGACACCCCGACACTGTAACACACACACACCCAGACTGCACCCACACAGGGACACCCCGACACTGTAACTCACACACACCCAGACTGCACCCATACAGGGACACCCCGACACTGTAACTCACACACACCCAGACTGCACCCATACAGGGACACCCCAACACTGTAACACACACACACCCAGACTGCACCCATACAGGGACACCACGACACTGTAACCCACATACACCCAGACTGCACCCATACAGAGACACCACGACACTGTAACCCACACACACCCAGACTGCACCCATACAGGGACACCCCGACACTCTAACTCACACACACCCAGACTGCTCCCATACAGGGACACCACGACACTGTAACCCACACACACCCAGACTGCACCCATACAGGGACACCCCGACACTGTAACTCACACACACCCAGACTGCACCCATACAGGGATACCACGACACTGTAAAACTCACACACCCAGACTGCACCCATACAGGGACACCCCGACACTGTAACTCACACACACCCAGACTGCACCCATACAGGGACACCCCGATACTGTCACCCACACACACCCAGACTGCACCCATACAGGGACACCCCGACACTGTAACTCACACACACCCAGACTGCACCCATACAGGGACACCCCGATACTGTAACCCACACACACCCAGACTGCACCCATACAGGGACACCCCGATACTGTAACCCACACACACCCAGACTGCACCCATACAGGGACACCCCGACACTGTAACTCACACACACCCAGACTGCACCCATACAGGGACACCCCGACACTGTAACTCACACACACCCAGACTGCACCCATACAGGGACATCCCGACACTGTAACCCACACACACCCAGACTGCACCCATACAGGGACACCCCGATACTGTAACCCACACACACCCAGACTGCACCCATACAGGGACACCCCGACACTGTAACCCACACACACCCTGACTGCACCCTTACAGGGACACCCCGACACTGTAACTCACACACACCCAGACTGCACCCATACAGGGACACGCTGACGCTGTAACTCACACACACACACACCCAGACTGCACCCATACAGGGACACCCCGACACTGTAACTCACACACACACACACACCCAGACTGCACCCATACAGGGACACCCCGACACTGTAACCCACACACACCCAGACTGCACCCATACAGGGACACCCCGACACTGTAACCCACACACACCCAGACTGCACCCATACAGGGACACCCCGACACTGCAACACACACACACCCAGACTGCACCCATACAGGGACACCCCGACACTGTAACTCACACACACCCAGACTGCACCCATACAGGGACACCCCGATACTGTAACTCACACACACCCAGACTGCACCCATACAGGGACACCATGACACTGTAACCCACACACACCCAGACTGCACCCATACAGGGACACCCCGACACTGTAACTCACACACACCCAGACTGCACCCATACAGGCACACCCCGACACTGTAACTCACACACACCCAGACTGCACCCATACAGGGACACCCCGACACTGTAACTCACACACACCCAGACTGCACCCATACAGGCACACCACGACACTGTAACCCACACACACCCAGACTGCACCCATACAGGGACACCCCGACACTGTAACTCACACACACCCAGACTGCACCCATACAGGGACACCCCGATACTGTAACTCACACACACCCAGACTGCACCCATACAGGGACACCACGACACTGTAACTCACACACACCCAGACTGCACCCATACAGGGACACCCCGACACTGTAACTCACACACACCCAGACTGCACCCATACAGGGACACCCCGATACTGTAACTCACACACACCCAGACTGCACCCATACAGGGACACCACGATACTGTAACCCACACACACCCAGACTGCACCCATACAGGGACAACCCGATACTGTAACCCACACACACCCAGACTGCACCCATACAGGGACACCCCGACACTGTAACCCACACACACCCTGACTGCACCCTTACAGGGACACCCCGACACTGTAACTCACACACACCCAGACTGCACCCATACAGGGACACCCCGACACTGTAACTCACACACACCCAGACTGCACCCATACAGGGACACCCCGACACTGTAACTCACACACACCCAGACTGCACCCATACAGGGACACCCCGACACTGTAACTCACACACACCCAGACTGCACCCATACAGGGACACCCCGACACTGTAACTCACACACACCCAGACTGCACCCATACAGGGACACCCCGACACTGTAACCCACACACACCCTGACTGCACCCTTACAGGGACACCCCGACACTGTAACTCACACACACCCTGACTGCACCCATACAGGGACACCCCGACACTGTAACTCACACACACCCAGACTGCACCCATACAGGGACACCCCGACACTGTAACTCACACACACCCAGACTGCACCCATACAGGGACACCCCAATACTGTAACTCACACACACACACAGACTGCACCCATACAGGGACACCACGACACTGTAACCCACACACACCCAGACTGCACCCATACAGGGACACCCCGACACTGTAACTCACATACACACACACACCCAGACTGCACCCATACAGGGACACCCTGTCACTGTAACTCACACACACCCAGACTGCACCCATACAGGGATACGCCGACACTGTAACTCACACACACCCAGACTGCACCCATACAGGGACACCCCGACACTGTAACTCACACACACCCAGACTGCACCCATACAGGGACACCCCAACACTGTAACACACACACACCCAGACTGCACCCATACAGGGACACCACGACACTGTAACCCACATACACCCAGACTGCACCCATACAGAGACACCACGACACTGTAACTCACACACACCCAGACTGCACCCATACAGGGACACCCCGACACTCTAACTCACACACACCCAGACTGCTCCCATACAGGGACACCACGACACTGTAACCCACACACACCCAGACTGCACCCATACAGGCACACCCCGACACTGTAACTCACACACACCCAGACTGCACCCATACAGGGATACCACGACACTGTAAAACTCACACACCCAGACTGCACCCATACAGGGACACCCCGACACTGTAACTCACACACACCCAGACTGCACCCATACAGGGACACCCCGACACTGTAACTCACACACACCCAGACTGCACCCATACAGGGACACCCCGATACTGTCACCCACACACACCCAGACTGCACCCATACAGGGACACCCCGACACTGTAACTCACACACACCCAGACTGCACCCATACAGGGACACCCCGATACTGTAACCCACACACACCCAGACTGCACCCATACAGGGACACCCCGATACTGTAACCCACACACACCCAGACTGCACCCATACAGGGACACCCCGACACTGTAACTCACACACACCCAGACTGCACCCATACAGGGACACCCCGACACTGTAACTCACACACACCCAGACTGCACCCATACAGGGACATCCCGACACTGTAACCCACACACACCCAGACTGCACCCATACAGGGACACCCCGATACTGTAACCCACACACACCCAGACTGCACCCATACAGGGACACCCCGACACTGTAACCCACACACACCCTGACTGCACCCTTACAGGGACACCCCGACACTGTAACTCACACACACCCAGACTGCACCCATACAGGGACACGCTGACGCTGTAACTCACACACACACACACCCAGACTGCACCCATACAGGGACACCCCGACACTGTAACTCACACACACACACACACCCAGACTGCACCCATACAGGGACACCCCGACACTGTAACCCACACACACCCAGACTGCACCCATACAGGGACACCCCGACACTGTAACCCACACACACCCAGACTGCACCCATACAGGGACACCCCGACACTGCAACACACACACACCCAGACTGCACCCATACAGGGACACCCCGACACTGTAACTCACACACACCCAGACTGCACCCATACAGGGACACCCCGATACTGTAACTCACACACACCCAGACTGCACCCATACAGGGACACCACGACACTGTAACCCACACACACCCAGACTGCACCCATACAGGGACACCCCGACACTGTAACTCACACACACCCAGACTGCACCCATACAGGCACACCCCGACACTGTAACTCACACACACCCAGACTGCTCCCATACAGGGACACCCAGACACTGTAACCCACACACACCCAGACTGCACCCATACAGGGACACCCCGACACTGTAACTCACACACACCCAGACTGCACCCATACAGGCACACCCCGACACTGTAACTCACACACACCCAGACTGCACCCATACAGGGACACCCCGACACTGTAACCCACACACACCCTGACTGCACCCATACAGGCACACCCCGACACTGTAACCCACACACACCCAGACTGCACCCATACAGGGACACCCCGACACTGTAACTCACACACACCCAGACTGCACCCATACAGGGACACCCCGACACTGTAACTCACACACACCCAGACTGCACCCATACAGGGACACCCCGACACTGTAACTCACACACACCCAGACTGCACCCATACAGGGACACCCCGACACTGTAACTCACACACACCCAGACTGCACCCATACAGGGACACCCCGACACTGTAACCCACACACACCCTGACTGCACCCTTACAGGGACACCCCGACACTGTAACTCACACACACCCAGACTGCACCCATACAGGGACACCCCGACACTGTAACTCACACACACCCAGACTGCACCCATACAGGGACACCCCGACACTGTAACTCACACACACCCAGACTGCACCCATACAGGGACACCCCAATACTGTAACTCACACACACACACAGACTGCACCCATACAGGGACACCACGACACTGTAACCCACACACACCCAGACTGCACCCATACAGGGACACCCCGACACTGTAACTCACACACACACACACACCCAGACTGCACCCATACAGGGACACCCTGTCACTGTAACTCACACACACCCAGACTGCACCCATACAGGGATACGCCGACACTGTAACTCACACACACCCAGACTGCACCCATACAGGGACACCCCGACACTGTAACTCACACACACCCAGACTGCACCCATACAGGGACACCCCGACACTGTAACTCACACACACCCAGACTGCACCCATACAGGGACACCCAGACACTGTAACTCACACACACCCAGACTGCACCCATACAGTGACACCCCGACACTGTAACTCACACACACCCAGACTGCACCCATACAGGGACACCGCGACACTGTAACTCACACACACCCAGACTGCACCCATACAGGGACACCCCGACACTGTAACCCACACACACCCAACTGCACCCATACAGGGACACCCCGACACTGTAACTCAGACACACCCAGACTGCACCCATACAGGGACACCCCGACACTGTAACTCACACACACCCAGACTGCACCCATACAGGGACACCCCGACACTGTAACTCACACACACCCAGACTGCACCCATACAGGGACACCCCGATACTGTAACTCACACACACCCAGACTGCACCCATACAGGGACACCCCGACACTATAACTCACACACACCCAGACTGCACCCATACAGGGACACCCTGACACTGTAACTCACACAGACACCCAGACTGCTCCCATACAGGGACACCCCGACACTGTAACTCAGACACACCCAGACTGCACCCATACAGGGACACCCCGATACTGTAACACACACACACCCAGACTGCATCCATACAGGGATACCCCGACACTGTAACTCACACACACCCAGACTGCACCCATACAGGGACACCCCGACACTGTAACTCACACACACCCAGACTGCACCCATACAGGGACACCCCGACACTATAACCCACACACACCCAGACTGCACCCATGTCAAAGAACAGAGAGGATTTACAGCCCAGGAACAGGCCCTTCGGCCCTCCAAGCCTGAGCCGATCCAAATCTACTGTCTAAACCCATCGGTCAATTCCTGAGCATCTGTATCCCTCTGTTCCCCACCTACTCATGCATCTGTCCAGATGCATCTTAAATGAATCTACCGTGCCTGCCTCTACCACCTCTGCTGGCAACGTGTTCCAAACGCCCACCACTCTCTGTGTGAAGTACATGCCGCGTGTATCCCCCTTAAACTTTCCACCTCTCACCTTGAAAGCGTCACCTCTCGGTATTGAATCCCTCACCCTGGGGAAAAGCTTATCTCAATCCACCCTGTCTATACCCTTCATGATTTTGTTGACCTCAATCAGGTCCCCCCTCAATCTCCTTTTTTCTAATGAAAACAATCCTAACCTACTCAACCTCTCTTCATAGCGAGCACCTTTCACCCCAGGCAACATCCTGGTAAACTTTCTCTGCACCTTCTCCAAAGCGTCCACATCCTTTTGGTAATGTGGCGACCAGAACTGTAAACAGTATTCTATATGCGGCTGAACCAACATCGTGTACGATTTTAACATGACCTGCCAGCTCTTATACTCAGTACCCCATTCGATGAAGGCAAGCATACTATATGCCTTCTTGACCACTCGATCCATCTGTGCAGCCACCTTCAGGGTACAATGGACCTGCACTCCCAGATCTCTCTGCCCATCAACTTTTCCCAAGGCTCTTCCATTCACTCTAGAATTCACTGTATAATTCGCTCTAGAATTAGTCTTGCCTAAATGCATCACCTCACATTTGTCTGGATTGAACTCCATCAGCCACATTTCCGTCCAACTCTCCAGTCTATCTATATCCTCCTGTATTCTCTGACAGTCCACTATGCTTTCTGCTACTCCACCAATCTTCGTGTCATCTGCAAACTTGATCATACCAGCAGTGCCCTCTTCCAGATCATTTAAGTATATTACAAACAACAGTGGCCCCAACACTGACCCCTGTGGAACACCACTGGTCACCTTTCTCCATTTCGAGAAACTCCCTTCAACTACTACTCTCGTCTCCTGTTGCTCAACAAGTTCTTTATCCACCTCGCTAGAACACCCTGCACACCATGTGACTTCACTTTCTCCACTAGTCTACCATGGGGAACCTTATCAAATGCCTTACCACAGTCCATTTATATCAACATTTATTTATTTACAGTGCATTTATTTACATCAACAGCCCTTCCTTTATCTCTCAACTTGTTCACTTCCTCTTTTAGTGGACCAATCCTTTCTCTGGTTACCTGCTTGCTTCTTATATAAGAATAAAATGCTTTGTGATTTTCCTTAATTTTGCTCGCTGAAGCTATTTCATGACCCCTTTTAGCCCACTTGATTCCTCGTTTAAGACTAATCCTACTCTTTCGGTATTCTTCCAGGGTTTGTTCTGTTCTTAGCTGCCTAGGCCTTATGTACGCTTCCCTTTTCCTCTTGGCTAATTGTACAATTTCTCCTGTCATCCACGGTTCACGAATCTTGCCCTTCCTATCTTTGCCTATCCTGCACCATCTTTAACCGATCTTAGAAAGCCTCCCACCCTTCAAATAGCTGTGTCTAATCCACATTTCCTAGCTCCTGCCTAATTTTGTTACAGCTTAGATTAGATTATTAGATTAGATCAGATTACTTACAGTGTGGAAACAGGCCCTTCGGCCCAACAAGTCCACACTGACCCACCGAAGAGCAACCCACCCAGACCCATTCCCCTACATTTACCCCTTCACCTAACACTACGGGCAATTTAGCATGGCCAATTCACCTAACCTGCACATTTTTGGACTGTGGGAGGAAACCGGAGCACCCAGAGGAAACCCACGCAGTCACAGGGAGAATGTGCAAATTCCACACAGACAGTCGCCTGAGGCAGGAACTGAACCCGGGTCTCTGGCGCTGTGAGGCAGCAGTGCTAACCACTGAGCCGCCCATATAATTGGCCTTGGCCCAGTTTAGTACTCTTCCCTTAGGACCACTCTCTTCTTTATTTATGAATATTCTAAAACTTACAGAATTGTGGTCACTGTTCCCAAAGAAATCCCCCACTGCAACTTCTGCCACCTGTACCCGGCTCGTTCCCCAGTACCAGGTCCAATATGGCCCCTTCCCTCATCAGACTATTGACATACTGCTCTAGAAAACTCTCCTGGAAGCTTTATACAAATTCTACCCCATCCAGACCTCTGACACTAAGTGTATCCCAGTCAATGTTGGGAAAGTTAAAATCTCCCATCACCACTACCCTGTTGCCTCTACATCTTTCCATAATCTGTTTACCGATTTGTTCTTTTACCTCACGCTCACTGTTGGGAGGCCTGTAATACAGCCCCAACAGTGTGACTGCACCCTTCTTACCTCTCAGCTCCACCCATAATGCCTCACTACCCAAGACTGCCTCCTTTAGCACAGCCGTGATATCGTCCCTGACCAGCAATGTAACTCCACCCCTCTTTTACTTCCCTCCCTGTCCTGTCTGAAGCGTCTATATCCTGGAACATTTAGTTGCCAATCATCATGCCCTTCCTTCAACCAAGTCTCTGTGATGGCAATAACGTCATACGCCCAGGCACCAATCCAAGCCCTACGTTCATCTGCCTTACACACTATACTCCTTGCATTAAAGTCATTGCATTGCAGGCCAGCAGTCTTTTTGCGCTTCACTGACACTGTCAGATACTTTGGATCACTTGTCAGACAGGTCTTCGAGACTCCACCCAGGCCATTTGCACCATCTTTGATCTCCCTGCCTATAAATTCTCTGCCTGTCTGCTTCCCATCCTTTCACCTGATGAAGGAGCAGCGCTCCGAAAGCCTGTGATTTCAAATGAACCAGTGTGCAGCGCGACATCTGACCTTGTTCACCCCAGTCCAACCCTGGCACCGCCACATCATCACTGAAGGGGGGGTCACAACTGCAGTGGAAGGAGGTCAGAGAGGGCGGAGGGAGTCGCCCTCACACGTGGCGATGGCGACCAACTAACAAGACCATACAAGACCTGGGAACAGAGCTAGGCCATTCGGCCCATCGACTCGGCTCTCCCTTTCGATCAGATCACGGCCAACCTGATAAAAACTCAACTCCACTCTCCTGCCTTTTCCCTGTAACCCTCGATTCCCTCACTGAGGGATCGACCCTCATCGGGGTTTGGAAGAGTGGGAGGCCATCTTGTCAGAGGATTTAAAATTCTGAAGGGTTGGGGGGGGGGGTTTCACAGTGCAGATGCTGAAGGCTGATTCCCCTCGTTGAGGGGAGGGTCGAGGATCGGGAGGCACAGTTTAAAGATGCCTCACTCAAGAGGGCCGGAGGAGGAAATTCTCCTCACAAGAGGGGCACTAGACTTTGCAATCCTCGTTCCCAGAGAGTCAGGCCATTGGACAGATTTTCTCAAACCCTCCCTGACATTTCCTGATTTTTATTGCGTTATGAATTTTGGTTTGGAGCTGTGAACAGTGAGCAGGTGAAGGGCAAAGTATAGGCTTTGGATTGACAAGGGAGTCATGGTTTGGGGGGGGGTGGGGTGGGTGCAGACTGGAACCAGATGAATTATGGGTGGGCATCGAGGGGCCAAATGGCCTGTGCCCAACTGTTTCGCACTCTCAGATGAGAGAATCATGGAATGACGCAGCACGGGAGATGACTAATCCTGCTCGTCATTCGTTCAATCAGTCACACGTACTGATTATTTTGTTTCCCCTAAAAATGCTGCGGTTTCTGCCTACTGTTAAATCAGGATGTACGGTCCAGCTAGCAGCAACCCGCTGTGCAAAAATATGCCCCACTCACGCATTCTCCCCTTCTTTTACAATCACCTCGGATCCAGGATTCATCTTCAGCGCCTGGAGGGGCGGATGAACGTCCCCCTGGGCTGAAGGAGAAATGCATGATGGGAGCTCCAATTGCTGAGCGATTCTGCCAACTGAGCCACAGATCTCACTGCTGGTTCAACAACCCCAGAGCTCCGAGCGACTGGCCGAACGGATTGTCCCTCTGAGCGCTCACAACAGGTGGGCTGCAGCCTGTATGTTGTCCTGCACTGGTAAGACCCAAAATCTTCTCCCCCCCTTCACAGTCAGACACCGGGGCAGCCTGATCCCAGTCAGGGCGAGATTAACCATCTCCCTCTCCCCCCCTCACAGTCAGTCAGACACAGGGGGTCAGCCTGTTCCCAGTCAGAGGGAGATTAACCATCTCCCTCTCCCCCCCTTCACAGTCAGACACAGGGGGACAGCCTGTTCCCAGTCAGGGGGAGATTAACCATCTCCCTCTCCCCCCCTCACAGTCAGACACAGGGGGACAGCCTGTTCCCAGTCAGGGGGAGATTAACCATCTCCCTCTCCCCCCCCTCACAGTCAGACACAAGGGGGCAGCCTGTTCCCAGTCAGGGGGAGATTAACCATCTCCCTCTACCCCCTTCACAGTCAGACAGGGGGGCAACCTGTTCCCAGTCAGGGGGAGATTAACCATCTCCCTCTCCCCCCCCTCACAGTCAGACACAGGGGCAGCCTGTTCCCAGTCAGGGGGAGATTAACCATCTCCCTCTCCCCCCCTCACAGTCAGACACAGGGGCAGCCTGTTCCCAGTCAGGGGGAGATTAACCATCTCCCTCTCCCCCCCTCACAGTCAGACACAGGGGCAGCCTGTTCCCAGTCAGGGGGAGATTAACCATCTCCCTCTCCCCCCCTCACAGTCAGACACAGGGGCAGCCTGTTCCCAGTTGGGGGGAGATTAACCATTTCCCTCTCTCCCCCTTCACAGTCAGACACAAGGGGGCAGCCTGTTCCCAGTCAGGGGGAGATTAACCATCTCCCTCTACCCCCTTCACAGTCAGACACAGGGGGGCAGCCTGTTCCCAGTCAGGGGGACATTAACCATCTCCCTCTCCCCCCCCTCACAGTCAGACACCGGGGCAGCCTGTTCCCAGTTGGGGGGAGATTAACCATCTCCCCCGCCCCCCTCACAGTCAGACACAGGGGCAGACTGTTCCCAGTCAGGGGGAGATTAACCATCTCCCCCTCCCCAGTCAGACAGGGGGTCAGCCTGTTCCCAGTCAGGGGCAGATTAACCATCTCCCTCTCCCCCCCTCACAGTCAGACACAGGGAGGGCAGCCTGTTCCCAGTCAGGGGGAGATTAACCATCTCCCTCTCCCCCCCCTCACAGTCAGACACAGGGGGGCAGCCTGTTCCCAGTCAGGGGGAGATTAACCATCTCCCTCTCTCCCCCTTCACAGTCAGACACAGGGGGACAGCCTGTTCCCAGTCAGGGGGAGATTAACCATCTCCCTCTCTCCCCCTTCACAGTCAGACACTGGGGCAGCTTGTTCCCAGTCAGGGGGAGATTAACCATCTCCCTCTCTCCCCCTTCACAGTCAGACACTGGGGCAGCTTGTTCCCAGTCAGGGGGAGATTAACCATGTCCCTCTCCCCCTTCACAGTCAGACACTGGGGCAGCTTGTTCCCAGTCAGGGGGAGATTAACCATCTCCCTCTCTCCCCCTTCACAGTCAGACACTGGGGCAGCTTGTTCCCAGTCAGGGGGAGATTAACCATGTCCCTCTCCCCCCCTTCACAGTCAGACACTGGGTCAGCCTGTTCCCAGTCGGGGTGGTGGAATTAACATCTCCCTCTCCCCCCTTCACAGTCAGACACTGGGGCAGCTTGTTCCCAGTCAGGGGGAGATTAACCATCTCCCTCTCTCCCCCTTCACAGTCAGACACTGGGGCAGCTTGTTCCCAGTCAGGGGGAGATTAACCATCTCCCTCTCCCCCCCTTCACAGTCAGACACTGGGGCAGCTTGTTCCCAGTCAGGGGGAGATTAACCATCTCCCTCTCTCCCCCTTCACAGTCAGACACTGGGGCAGCTTGTTCCCAGTCAGGGGGAGATTAACCATGTCCCTCTCCCCCCCTTCACAGTCAGACACTGGGTCAGCCTGTTCCCAGTCGGGGTGGTGGAATTAACATCTCCCTCTCCCCCCTTCACAGTCAGACACAGGGGCAGCTTGTTCCCAGTCGGGGTGTAGGGGTGTGGAATTAACCCTCTCCCCCCTTACCCTCACAGTCTGACACAGGGAGATGGGGGAGGGAGGTGGATTAACCCTGATTTGCAGTACTTGTGCACTGTACTCTCACACCCCGCAGGCCTGTGCTGCTGTCTGTGTCAATGCTGACGTTAATGTCCTTCTGTCGCTGACTCAGCCCTCCTCCGGCCAGCACACTGAGCTGCGGAACTCCGTTTACCCAGCCAGGGAGCCTCCTGCGTGGTAAGGTCTTTACCGCCTCCATAAATCCTGCGACCCGTCCCAACGGCTGACTGCTAATTCGGTGAGACGACCCAGATCGCTGAGCCTCTCTGTAAACGACACATTGAGAGTGGGCCATCCAGTCTATACTGAGCACCGTACAGCTGACAAAGGCACAGCAGCTCATCCGTTCCTGTGCTGGGGAAACCCAATGGGTCTAGCCATTCCAAACCAGAGTCAAACCGTTCCATATACAGGACACTCTGGACCAGATTGATAGTATTCCGCACGCTATCTTGTACTATTACCCAACACACACCCGTACGGTCAGGCTTGGGATTACGTTATTACATACGAGACCAAAATTGCAACTGACTGTGTGGAGTTTGCACATTCCCCCCCAGTGTCTGCGTGGGTTTCCACCGGGTCCTCCGGTTTAGTCCTGCAGGTTAGGGTGGATTGGCCATGCTAAATTGTCCCATAGTGCCCAGGGATGTGCAGGTTAGGGTGGATTGGCCGTGCTAAATTGTCCCATAGTGACCAGGGATGTGCAGGTTAGAGTGGATTGGCCGTGCTAAATTGTCCCATAGTGACCAGGGATGTGCAGGTTAGGGTGGACTGGCCATGCTAAATTGTCCCATAGTGACCAGGGATGTGCAGGTTAGGATGGATTGGCCGTGCTAAATTGTCCCATAGTGACCAGGGATGTGCAGGTTAGGGTGGATCGGCCGTGCTAAATTGTCCCATAGTGCCCAGGGATGTGCAGTTTAGGGTGGATTGGCCATCCTAAATTGTCCCATAGTGCCCCAGGATGTGCAGGTTAGGGTGGATTGGCCATGCTAAATTGTCCCATAGTGCCCAGGGATGTGTAGGTTAGGGTGGATTGGCCATGCTAAATTGTCCCATAGGGCCCAGGGAGGTGCAGGTTAGGGTGGATTGGCCATGTTAAATTGTCCCATAGTGCCCAGGGATGTGCAGGTTAAGGTGGATTGGCCATCCTAAATTGTCCCATAGTGCCCCAGGATGTGCAGGTTAGGGTGGATTGGCCATGCTAAATTGTCCCATAGTGCCCAGGGATGTGTAGGTTAGGGTGGATTGGCCATTCTAAATTGTCCCATAATGCCCAGGGATGTGTAGGTTAGGGTGGATTGGCCATGCTAAATTGTCCCATAGTGTTCAGGGATGTGCAGGTTAGGATAATTGGCCGTGCTAAATTGTCCCAGAGTGTTCAGGGTTGTGCAGGTTAGGGTGGATTGGCCATGCTAAATTGTCCCATAGTGTTCAGGGATGTGCAGGTTAGGTTGGATTGGCCATGCTAAATTGTCCCATAGTGCCCAGGGATGTGCAGGTTAGGGTGGATTGGCCGTGCTAAATTGTCCCATAGTGACCAGGGATGTTCAGGTTAGGGTGGTTTGGCCATGCTAAATTGTCCCATAGTGCTCAGGGTTGTGCAGGTTAGGGTGGATTGGTCATGCTAAATTGTCCCATAGTGTCCAGGGATGTGCAGGTTAGAGTGGATTGGCCATGCTAAATTGTCATGTAGTGTCCAGGGATGTGCAGGTTAGGGTGGATTGGCCATGCTAAATTGTCCCACAGTGACCAGGGATATGCAGGTTAGGGTGGATTGGCCGTGCTAAATTGTCCCACAGTGACCAGGGATGTGCAGTTTAGGGTGGATTGGCCATGCTAAATTGTCCCATAGTGACCAGGGATGTACAGGTTAGGGTGGATTGGTCATGCTAAATTGTCCCATAGTGTTCAGGGGTGCGCAGGTTAGGGTGGATTGGCCATCCTAAATTGTCCCATAGTGTTCAGGGATTTGCAGGTTAGGGTGGATTGGCCGTGCTAAATTGTCCCATAGGGCCCAGGGAGGTGCAGGTTAGGGTGGATTGGCCATGCTAAATTGTCCCATAGTGCCCAGGGATGTGCAGGTTAGGGTGGATTGGCCATGCTAAATTGTCCCATAGTGTTCAGGGATGTGCAGGTTAGGGTGGATTGGCCATTCTAAATTGTCCCATAATGCCCAGGGATGTGTAGGTTAGGGTGGATTGGCCATGCTAAATTGTCCCATAGTGTTCAGGGATGTGCAGGTTAGGATAATTGGCCGTGCTAAATTGTCCCAGAGTGTTCAGGGTTGTGCAGGTTAGGGTGGATTGGCCATGCTAAATTGTCCCATAGTGTTCAGGGATGTGCAGGTTAGGTTGGATTGGCCATGCTAAATTGTCCCATAGTATCCAGGGATGTGCAGGTTAGGGTGGATTGGCCATGCTAAATTGTCCCATAGTGCCCAGGGATGTGCAGGTTAGGGTGGATTGGCCGTGCTAAATTGTCCCATAGTGCCCAGGGATGTTCAGGTTAGGGTGGTTTGGCCATGCTAAATTGTCCCATAGTGCCCAGGGATGTGCAGGTGAGGGTGGATTGGCCGTGCTAAATTGTCCCATAGTGCCCAGGGATGTGCAGGTTAGGGTGGATTGGCCGTGCTAAATTGTCCCATAGTGCTCAGGGTTGTGCAGGTTAGGGTGGATTGGTCATGCTAAATTGTCCCATAGTGTTCAGGGATGTGCAGGTTAGAGTGGATTGGCCATGCTAAATTGTCATGTAGTGTCCAGGGATGTGCAGGTTAGGGTGGATTGGCCATGCTAAATTGTCCCACAGTGACCAGGGATATGCAGGTTCGGGTGGATTGGCCGTGCTAAATTGTCCCACAGTGACCAGGGATGTGCAGTTTAGGGTGGATTGGCCATGCTAAATTGTCCCATAGTGTTCAGGGATTTGCAGGTTAGGGTGGATTGGCCTTGCTAGATTGTCCCATAGTGCCCAGGGATGTGCAGGTTAGGGTGGATTGGCCATTCTAAATTGTCCCATAATGCCCAGGGATGTGTAGGTTAGTGTGGATTGGCCATGCTAAATTGTCCCATAGTGCCCAGGGATGTGCAGGTTAGGTTGGATTGGCCATGCTAAATTGTCCCATAGTGTTCAGGGATGTGTAGGTTAGGGTGGATTGGCCATCCTAAATTGTCCCATAGTGTTCAGGGATTTGCAGGTTAGGGTGGATTGGCCTTGCTAGATTGTCCCATAGTGCCCAGGGATGTGCAGGTTAGGGTGGATTGGCCATGCTAAATTGTCCCATAGTGTTCAGGGATGTGTAGGTTAGGGTGATTGGCCGTGCTAAATTGTCCCATAGTGCCCAGGGATGTGCAGGTTAGGGTGGATTGGCCATGCTAAATTGTCCCATAGTGCCCAGGGATGTTCAGGTTAGGGTGGATTGGCCGTGCTAAATTGTCCCATAGTGTTCAGGGATGTGCAGGTTAGAGTGGATTGGCCGGGCTAAATTGTCCCATAGTGCCCAGGGATATGCAGGTTCGGGTGGATTGGCCATGCTAAATTGTCCCATAGTGCCCAGGGATGTGCAGGTTAGGGTGGATTGGCCGTGCTAAATTGTCCCATAGTGCCCAGGGATATGCAGGTTAGAGTGGATTGGCCGGGCTAAATTGTCCCATAGTGCCCAAGGATATGCAGGTTAGGGTGGATTGGCCGTGCTAAATTGTCCCAGTGCCCAGGGATGTGCAGGTTAGGGTGGATTGGTCATGCTAAATTGTCCCATAGTGTTCAGGGATGTGCAGGTTAGAGTGGATTGGCCGGGCTAAATTGTCCCATAGTGCCCAGGGATGTGCAGGTTAGGGTGGATTGGCCATGCTAAATTGTCCCATAGTGACCAGGGATGTGCAGGTTAGGGTGGATTGGCCATGCTAAATTGTCCCATAGTGTTCAGGGATGTGCAGGTTAGAGTGGATTGGCCGGGCTAAATTGTCCCATAGTGACCAGGGATGTGCAGGTTCGGGTGGATTGGCCATGCTAAATTGTCCCATAGTGTTCAGGGATGTGCAGGTTAGGGTGGATTGGCCGTGCTAAATTGTCCCATAGTGTTCAGGGATGTGCAGGTTAGAGTGGATTGGCCGGGCTAAATTGTCCCATAGTGACCAGGGATGTGCAGGTTAGGGTGGATTGGCCATGCTAAATTGTCCCATAGTGACCAGGGATGTGTAGGTTAGGGTGGATTGGCCATGCTAAATTGTCCCATAGTGACCAGGGATGTGCAGGTTAGGGTGGATTGGCCGTGCTAAATTGTCCCATAGTGCCCAGGGATGTGCAGGTTAGGATGGATTGGCCGTGCTAAATTGTCCCATAGTGCCCAGGGATGTGCAGGTTAGGGTGGATTGGCCGTGCTAAATTGTCCCATAGTGACCACGGATGTGCAGGTTAGGGTCTATTGGCCATGCTAAATTGTCCCATAGTGTTCAGGGATGTGCAGGTTCGGGTGGATTGGCCATGCTAAATTGTCCCATAGAGACCAGGGATGTGCAGGTTAGGGTGGATTGGCCATGCTAAATTGTCCCATAGTGACCAGGGATGTGCAGGTTAGGGTGGATTGGCCATGGGAAATGATGGGATGGGGTGGGGTGGGGTGGGGCGGGTCTCGGTGGGATCCTGTTCAGAGGGTCAGGGTGGACTGAATGGACCGAATGGCCGGCTCCCACACTGCGGGGATTCTATGGTACGTTTGAGGTCACCATCGTACAGAGGGACCTGGAGGCTCAGGGGCATCACTCCTTGGAAGTGGCGTTATTGGTAGACAGGGTAACGTTCGACATACTTGTCCTTGTCAGTGACAGCACGGAGTACAGGAGGTGGGACGCCATGGAGCAGCTCTACGGGATGGTGCTGAGGCCACGTTTGGAATACTACGGACACTTCTGGTCACGTACGTCAGGGTGCAGTGCACCCAAAACAAAGGAGGCTCTTAAAAACTATGGAGGGTGTCGGAAGTTGCTTAAGGCGGCGAAACATAAGAGGCCGAAGAGAGGGCGTGGACTTCTTTGGTGGATCAAGGAATACCCCTGCGGCTTTTCATTTGTAAGTTCAGGGTAAGAAGACTAGCGGGGGAAGAGAGTGGGACCTATTAGTGATCAAAGAGGCCAACAGTGGGTGAGGTCCGAAATGAATACTTCCTCACCTGTACTCACGGAGGAGCAAGTCATGGTAACACGGATAACCAGTTGGGATGGTGAGGTTATGATTAATAAAGAGGAGGGATTAGGTGTTTTTGCAAGGGTACTGAGGCAAAATATCTGAGGGCCTTTTCAGATGTCTCTCAGGCTGCCATGGGAAGTGAGACAGGAGATCGCTGGGACCCCATTGGGTATATTTGATTCTTCGCTGGTCACAGGTCTAGGGCCAGGTGATTGGAGGGGAGCTAACATGGCCCCTTCGTTCAAGACGGGCAGCAGGCAGAGGCCAGGTCATTACAGAGCAGATAGACTATCATCGGTGGGAGAGATATCATTGGAAAGAATCCTTCAGGACGAGATTAATCAATACTTGGGAAGCCAGCCCATTTTTATGAGGGTAAGGCGGGGTGGTGTGGAGATCCTGTCTGATTAATTGAGTTGAGGTTTTTTCTTGAAAAGGCAATGACGAGGGCAGCGCAAGTCAATATAGTTTGCGTGGACTTCAGGAAGACCCCACATGGAAGGCAATGGGAGCGCACGGGATCCAAGACAATAGACCCAAAATTGGCTTCCAAAGGGGAAGCCGAGGGAGTCTATTTCTAATTGGAAGCCCAAGGGCCATAGGGATTGATACTGGGACCTCTGCTGCTCCTTTTGTACATTAATAACTTGAATGTGAATGGACAAGGTATAATTAGCACATTTGCTCACTGGGGTGAAACCTGGGGGCGTGTGCTGCTGGTGAGGAGAGGGGTCTCAGGCGACGAACCCCCATATTGATCACCTGGTAAACTGGGCAGAGCAATGGCAGATGGGTGTTTAATCCAGACACGTTGAGGTGACATTGTCGATGTCCTTTCCTCATGAGGCATCCCAATTTCCAAATTCTCACTTCCTTTGTTAACTTTCTCTCTCTCCCCACAGAAGCTGTTGACCTTCCGCAGAAATCTATCTTTAAGTCGCATGTCATTACTGCGTTGCCTTTTCCTGAGTAAGATTAGTCAGCAGACAGGCTGAGGGGATATTCGCTGCGCTGGGAATTATAGGAGCCCGGGGAAAGGAAGCTTAAAGGCACTTTTAAATCCACCTTTGAAGAAATGTGGGACTGACGTCAATATGTGGGAGGAAACCATCAAAGACACAGTGAACTATGGTAATCGTGTCTCATTTCTGAACACGTTATAAAGATTGCCAAAGGATCAGGGAAATATTGGTCAAGGAATGAACATGGTTCTAGTCTTTCTATCCTTATCCAACTTATCTTTTTTATCCATCTCAAAATGGTGCTGGGTAGTGGTGACAAAACACTTTTCACTATACCTTCAAGATATATATGACCATAAACAAATCATTTCTTCATTCTGTGACTGTATATTAATTGGGTTAAAGATCAGAAGACAGCTTTGGTATGGTGAAATAGCTGTCTCTTGCATTGGTTCCCCAAACCAATAACACACTCTGCTGTCGGGAAGGATGTTGTGAAAGGGTTGAGAAAAGATTTACAAGGACGTTGCCAGGGTTGGAGGGTTTGAGCTACAGGGAGAGGCTGAATAGGCTGGGGCTGTTTTCACTGGAGCGTCGGAGGCTGAGGGGTGACCTTATAGAGGTTTATAAAATCTGGAGGGACAGGTATGGAGTGAATAAGGGAGTCCAGAACTAGAGGGCTGAGGTTTAGGGTGAGAGGGGAAAGATTTAAAAAGGACCTAAGGGGGTGCTGCATGTATGGAATGAGCTGCCAGAGGAAGTGGTGGAGGCTGGTACAATTACAGCATTTAAAAGGCATTTGGATGGGCACATGAATGGGAAGGGTTTGGAGAGATATGGGCCAAGTGCTGGCAAATGGGACGAGATCAGTTCAGGATATCCGATCGACATGGGTGAGTTGGACCAAAGGACCACATCCTTAAGACTCTGCGACTCAATGAGTACATTGGCAGACCTCAAAAAAAAAATATTTTTTTCCTGTTCTGCTAGCGACAAGATATGGTATTGCTGAATTGCAGAGGGACTGCAGAAGGATGCTCTGTGCACCATCATAAATACCATCCAATAATCTCCAAACTTCTGACATCTGAAAGCACGCTTCTCTTTCAAAGTCGAGCTCCAGATCTACAAGGGACTGAGATGAGGAAGGACTGCTTCCCTCAAAGAATGGCAAATCTTTAGAATTCTCCACCTCAAGGGTGCAGCAGAAGCTTAGACACCTACACCTTCCAGGTCAGAGGTCAGCAAGCAGTTGCTAGGTCCTGAAGACGTCTAGGGATAGGCAGGAGCTCACTGTTAGCTTCTGAATGCCAACCAGAAAATGGTTCCCCAATCAGGAGGGAAAAAAACACAAAGCGGGAAAATGCCAACGAACTGTGGACGTCGGAAATCAACTGGCAAGAGCCACACGCAACAAATTAAAAATAGAAAATACAGGAAAACAGCACTGAGGTAGAACAGAAGCAAAAACAGATGACCCATTTAATGTGCCATACACTTGTAAAGCTGGTTATCGTGTAAAAGAGTACGCGATAGAATTTAACAGCCTGTGCACAAGATTGTAAACACTCAACCCTGGGGGGGATCCCTCATTCAGTGTCCCCCTTTAAACTGTTGCCTAGGTGCCGAACACAGGCAGGTCTGGTGTTAACCGGAACTCGGTTTTCAAAGAGAGCCGTGCTTTCGGGACAGATGTCAGAAACGGGCAGCACGGTGGCACAGTGGGTTAGCACTGCTGCCTCACGGTGCCAGGGACCCGGGTTCAATTCCCGCCTCAGGCGACTGTCTGTGTGGGGTTTGCACGTTCTCCCCGTGTCTGCGTGGGTTTCCTCCGGGTGCTCCGGTTTCCTCCCACAGTCCAAAGATGAGCAGGTCAGGGTGGATTGGCCATGGCTAAATTGCCCGTGGTGTATAGGGATGTGTAGGCTCGGTGCATTAGTCTGGGGTAAGTGTAGAGTAGTAGGGGATGGGTCTGGGTGGGTGACTCTTACGTTCTATTATCCCATTCATTGTTTGGAATGGAATTTGAAGAGGAGACATGATACAAATGGGAATACTAAACAGGCAACCCTACTCACCGGACAAAGCTTCAGCTCCAGAATAGATGTTTTAGTCAATTGCACAGCGTTGGACAGTAGACACAAAGATAGGTAGAGGGGACAGGTGGTATTGAGGAGGCAGGGAGGCTGCAGAAGGATTCGGACAGCTGAGGAGAGTGGGCAAAGGAGTGGCAGATGGAGTACAATATGGAGGTCATGTACTTTGGTAGGAAGAATACAGGCATGGACTAATTTCTAAATGGGGGGAAACGATTCAAATCTGAAGTGCAAAGAGACTTGTGAGTTCAGGTAAACATGCAGGTTGAGTCAGTAGTTAGGAAGGCAAATGCGATGATGATTCGGAGATGCTGGTGTTGGACTGGGGTGTACAAAGTTAAAAATCACACAACACCAGGTTATAGTCCAACAGGTTTAATTGGAAGCACACTAGCTTTCGGAGCGACGCTCCTTCATCAGGTGGTAGCGGAGAGCTCAATCCTAACACACTATAAATTGTGTGTGTGAGGATTGAGCCCTCCACTACCACCTGATGAAGGAGCATCGCTCCGAAAGCTAGTGCTTCCAATTAAACCTGTTGGACTATAACCTGGTGAAATGCGATGATGGCATTTATTTTTGAGAGGACTTGAATATAAAAGCAGGGGTGTGATTCTGAGGCTCTGTAAGGCTCTGCTCAGACCACATTTGGAGAATTGTGTGCAGTTTTGGGCCCCATACCTCAGGAAGGATGTACTGGCCCTGGGACGTGTTCAGAGGAGGTTTGCGAGAATGGCCCCAGGAATGAAAAGCTTAACGTATGAGGAACGTTTGAGGACTCTGGGTTTATACTCGATAGAGTTTAGAAGGATGAGGGGAGAATCTCATTGAAACGTACAGAACACTGAATGGCCTAGGCAGAGTGGATGTTGGGAAGATGTTTCCATTGGTGGGAGAGACTAGGACCTGAGGGCACAGCCTTCGAGTAAAGGGAAGACATTTTAGAACAGAGGGAGGAAGCGGGAGAATTAGGATGAGAAACCCGTCAGCATGGTTGAACAGCAGAGCAGACTCAATGGGCTGAATGGCCTAATTTCTGCTCCTATGTCTTATGATGATACATAGTAGTGTATGGAGTGGAATGGGGTTCAAATGATACCAAGATTCTTTCAATAATGAGAACCCAAACTAAGATTAAGGAACATTAAAAATTCAACTGGCTTCGGGATTTTTTTGGGAAGGAAATGTGTTGAAATAGTGATTGAGTCATCGGGCACAGAAACAGACCCTTCGGTCCAGCCAGCCCATGCTGACCATTATCCCAAACTAACCTAGTCTCACTTGCCTGCTGCTGGCCCATATCCCTCCTAAGCCTTTCCTGATTCAAATGTCTCCTAAACACTGTAACTGCATCCATCGCTTCCACTCAAACGTGTGGGGGCGGCACGGTGGCTCCCTGGTTAGCGCTGCTGCCTCACAGCACCAGGGGTCCCCAGGTTCGATCCCCAGCCCTCGGGGCCACTGTCTGTGTGGAGCTTGCACGTTGTCTGCGTGTGTTTCCTCCGGGTGCTCCGGTTTCCTCCCACAGTCCGAAGATGTGCAGGTTAAGGTGGATTGGCCCCATGCTAAATTAGTCAGAGGGAAATGGGTCTGGGTGGGTCAACCCTTTGGAGGGTCGGTGTGGACTGGTTGGGCTGAAGGGCCTGTTTCCACACTGCAGGGAATCTAATCTAAAACCACACTGTGTTTTTAAAAACAAAAAAAAAATCGCCCCTCGTGTCTTTTCTAAACCTTTCCCCTCTCACCTTAAAAATATGCCTTCAAGTTTTGAACTCCCCACCCTCGGGAAAAGATACCCGCCACTCACCTTGCCTATGCTCCTCCCAATTTTATAAACCTCTGTATAAAGGTCACCTCTCGACCTCCTATGTGCTCCAGTGAAAAATGTCCCAGCCCAACCAGCTATAAGTCAAACTCTCCACTCTCGGCAACGTCCTGGTGAATCTCATTTGAACTCTCGCCTGCTTAATAATATCCCTCTTATAACTGGGCGGCCTGAACTGTACAACCTCAGCATGACGTCCCAACCCCTGTGCTCAAAAGATCTGAGCAACGAAGGCAAGTGTGCTAAACACCTTCTTAACCGCCCCGTACGCATGTGAACTTCAAAGAATTATGTACCTGAACCCCTAGGTCTCTCTGTTGTACAACAGGATTCTGTTACATTGCAGGGATAAACAGCTTAATCAGCGCAGATGTGGCGTCAAATGAAATACCCTTACTGTTGAGAGTACTGTGTATGAAAAAGATTCAGATGAAGCTGGGTATAGAACACAACAAGGCAACTGTGTTCCAGAAGACAGTGGATTTACAGAATCTGGACACTGTGATCTTACAGTCTACATATTGCTCAGGCCTTTACAGGCCT
Organism: Chiloscyllium plagiosum; assembly: GCF_037043375.1. NCBI lineage: Eukaryota > Metazoa > Chordata > Chondrichthyes > Orectolobiformes > Hemiscylliidae > Chiloscyllium > Chiloscyllium plagiosum. The sequence continues at coordinate 29,432,187 of NW_028270173.1, forward strand.
CAGAAGGCTGGAGTTTGAAAAGAACAAAAAAAAAGACAAATTATCTCAAAATGCCACCGGGTGAAGAGAAAGTGGCGTGGGGCGGGGGGGGGGCTGGTGGTGTAAGAGGGCAGAAGAGGGGGGGGTGGGACAAGAGAGAATGGGGGAGGTGGAGGAAAAGAGCGGGCAGTGAAGAGAGAAGGGGACACAAAACAAAGCGGCTGCAGGCACAAAAAACCGAAGGTCCTGGAAAAAGCCTCAGCAGTCTGGCAGCACCCATGAAGAGGAATCACGTTAACTCTGATTTCCCTTCACAGACGCTGCCAAAACTGCTGAGGCTTTTCCAGCGCCTTCAGTTTTTGTTTCTGATTTTCAGCAGTTCTTTTTTTTTATATATATAAAGCATTCACAGGTATACCTACGTATTAAATGACTAACTTAGCGACAGACTGAATTCCCCGAGCACAGATTAGTTTTGACTATCTGTCTTTGTTTTTTAAGACGCGGGATGCCCTGGAGACCATGAGAAAGGTAGGCTGGAGCCCACTAGATAAACAACGCTAGTGTGCTCGACTCCAATTGCAACATTCGAGTTAATCACTTTTTCTGTTGTGAAATATTTCCCAATCTGCGCTGCGCTGAGTTATCACTAATTCCAGTTCGCGATGGAAGCAACAATGCTGTGGTAATTTAGCGCTGAAGAATGAAACAAGCAGATCATTTAAATTAAACAACTCAATTAAACTGAGTCAGCTGCATTCAGGAGAGTCGACTCCTTTGTGAAGCCAAGCTCAACAGTGTGACAAGGCCCAGGTCTTCTCTCCATTGGCACATCGACCTGCACGTGTAACGTTTGGCGTGAGTGCGAGTCAGTGAGTGTGTGAGTGACAGTGAGGCTCACTCTGCTTCTCTCTCTATCTCTCTGTTGCACCTTTCAGCGTGAAGCACCTTTGCAATGCTTTATATTAACAACAACACCAAACTCTACTCATTTATTTATTGCCTCTATCACAGTAACACACAGAGAGGAGCAAGGTGCAGATATTCAGTCCCTTGAGCACGCTCCACAATCAACTAATTTATGACCTGGTTAGGCCACTTTTGGAATACTGTGTTCAATTCTGGTCTCCTTCCTTTCGGAAAGATGTTGTGAAACTTGAAAGGGTTCAGAAAAGATTTACAAGGATGTTGCCAGGGTTGGAGGGTTTGAGCTACAGGGAGAGGCTGAACAGGCTGGGGCTGTTTTCCCTGGAGCATCGGAGGCTGAGGGGTGACCTTATAGAGGTTTATATAATCATGAGGGGCATGGATAGGATAAATAGGCAAAGTCTCTTCCCTGGGGTGGGGGGAGTCCAGAACTAGAGGGCAAAGATTTAAACGAGACCTAAGGGGCAACATTTTCACGCAGAGGGTGGTGTGTGTATGGAATGAGCTGCCAGAGGAAGTGGTGGAGGCCGGTACAATTGCAATATCTAAAAGGCATCTGGATGGGCATATGAATAGGAAGGGTTTGGAGGGATATGGGCTGGGTGCTGGCAGGTGGGACTAGACTAATTTAGGATATGTGGTCGGCATAGACGGGTTGGACTCAAGGGTCTGTTTCCATGCTGCACATAAGACCATAAGGCATAGCAATGGAAGTAAAGCCATTCGGTCCATCGAGTCCACTCCGCCATTCAATCATGGCTGATGGGCATTTCAACATGACTCTAACTCCAACCTATCTAACCTTTCCTCACCGGCCCCAGCCCAGGAATCATCCTGGTAAATCTATTCTGCACCTTCTCTCCTCTCTCGAACTCTATTTGCCACTGCTTTGCCCACCCAGTCAGTCAATCTTTGTGTGATCTGCAAATCCCTTGAACATAGCCCCACGTTTAATTCCAAGCCATTGAAGTACACCACCAATGCCAAGGAACCCAGCACCAAGCCTCGCAGAACCCCATTGGAAACTGACTTCCAGCCACAGAAACATCCCTCGATGGTCACCCTCCGCTTCCTGCTGCTCAGCCAATTCTGGATCCGATGGGTCACCTTATCTTCAATCCCCTCAGCTTTTACTTTCTTGACCAGTCTGCTATCAGGGGCCTTATTCTTGCTGAAGCCACGTACAGCACAAATGCATCACCTTCATCAATGCTCCTGGTCACCTCCTCATCTCATTTATTAAGGGCAACATTCCCTCAGCAAATCCGTGCAGACTATCCCTGATTGATCCCCATGCCTCCGATCTGTCATTCAGAATTCTTTCTTACATTTTTCCCACCATCCTGCGGCTAAACTGACTGGCCTGTAATTTCCTGATCCAACCCTTTTATTGGATCAGCAGGCTTCTAGATATCTTTCACCTCAACTCCGACCAGAGAGGATTCGAAATTTACTGCTAGGGCCTTCCCACCCCAGACATCTTCTCTCCTGCCTCCCCACCCCAGACATCTTCTCTCCTGCCTCCCTCAACAGTTCAAAGACTAACTGACAAATTTGCATAGAATCCCTAAAGCATGGAAGCAGGCCATTCGGCCCATCGAGTTCCATATTGCCCCTTCGAAGAACATCCCATCCAGACCCAGACCCCTACCCAGTAACCCTGCATTTCCCATGGCTAACCCACCCAGCCTGCATGTTATGGGTAATCTAGCACGGCTGATCCACCCTAGCTTGCACAAGATTGGACTGTGGGAGGAAACCGGAGCACGCGGAGGAAACCCACGCAGACACAGAGGGAACGTACCAACTCCACACAGACAGTCGCCCCAAGGGTGGGATCGAGCCCGGGACCCTGGTGCCATGAGGCAGCAGCGCTAACCACTGAGTCACTGTGCCACCCCAGTGTTTAATAAAGATAGAGAAAAAAAAACAAAGTTTTCTTTTGACGAAGGTGGGCAGATCTTGAGCATGGAATTTTGTTGAAGGAGAGAGGGTGAAATAATGCACTTGTTTTAAGGTTGCCATTGATCGTTTGACTAACAAAGCAGTGGGTTGTTTCAGAGTGTTGTGGACTGAATCAGCTGCTGTGGGAGAATTTGTCACAGCTCTATTCATTAAGGACGACATTAGTACAATTGAGAGAGATTACCTTCGCTCTAAAATCCAAAGGAGCTAAGGTTAAGAAATCACTGTATGAGTAGCATCAAGCTCCCTACAATAACTATTTCGTAGGCTTATTGGTCAGAGCATTGAGTATAGGATTTGGGAGGTTACGCTGCAGCTGTACAGGACATTGGTTCGGCCAAAGTGTTGGAATACTGCGTGCAATTCTGGTCTCCTTCCTATCGGAAAGATGTTGTGAAACTTGAAAGGGTTCAGAAAAGATTTACAAGGATGTTGGCAGGGTTGGAGGATTTGAGCTATAGGGAGAGACTGAACAGGCTGGGGCTGTTTTCCTTGGAGTCTCAGAGGCTATGGGGTTTTAAGAGGTTAGAGGTTTATAAAGTCATGAGGGGCATGGATAGGATAAATAGACAAGGTCTTTCCCTGGGGTTGGGGGTGTCTGGAACTAGAGGGAATAAGTTTAGGGTGAAAAGGGAAAGATTTAAAAGAGACCTATGGGCCAACTTTTTCACACAGAGGGTGGTACGTGTATGGAATGAGCTGCCAGAGGGTGTGGTGGAGGCTGGTACAATTACAACATTTAAGAGGCATTTGGATGGGTATATGAATAGGAAGGGTTTGGAGGGATATGGGCTGGGCGCTGGCAGGTGGGACTAGATTGGGTTGGGATATCTGGTCGGCATGGACGGGTTGGACCGAAGGGTCTGTTTCCGTGCTGTACATCTCTATGACTGTGTTACGCAAGTGATTTTACAACTGCTGGCAGTTTTCCAGAACCGTGGGAATTCTGAAAGATCACCGTTAATGCATCAACTGCATATGCAGTTTTAGTGTCTTAAAATACATGTTTGCTTGTAAAAGGAAAATCTCTGCGTTGTAATCACTCTCTCAAAGTTTAAAGTGCTCCTTTAAATCTACCTCCTTGAGCTACCCGCTGGTCGTCTAACTTAATATCTCCTGCGGCACGTATGCAAATTTCAGCCCAGAGTTCCAAAGGAGATTGTAGAGTCATTAATGGTGATCTTGCAGAAAGCACTGGAGTCAGGGAGGGTCCCTGAGGACTAGAAAATGGCTAATGTGACACCCCTGTTTAAGAAGGGAGGGAGGCAGAAGACGGAAAAATACAGGTTGGTTAGCCAGCCCTCAGTATTTGGTAAGATTTCAGAGTCCCTTATTAAGGGGGAGATTGAATTGGATGGTAAAATAGGGCTGAGTCAGCGCGGCTTGGTTAAGGGAAGTTGACGCCCGCCAACATTTGTTAGAATTCTTTGAGGAGGGAAACGAGCAGGTTAGACAAAGGAGAGCCAGTGGACGTGATCTACTTGGATTTCTAGAAGGCCTTTGTCAAGATGCTGCATAAGAGGCTGCTCAATAGTAACAGACCATGGAGCAAGGTATTGGCATGGATAGAGGACAGGCTGTCTGGTAGAAGGCAGAGATTGGGCATAAGAAGGCATCCTTCTCAAGATTAGATTACTTACACTGTGGAAACAGGCCCTTCGGCCCAACAAGTCCACACCGACCCTCCGAAGCGCAACCCACCCAGACCCATTCCCCTACATTTACCCCCTTCACCGAACACTATGGCCAATTCACCCTGACCTGCACGTCTTTGGACTGTGGGAGGAAACCGGAGCACCCGGAGGAAACCCACGCAGACACGGGGAGAATGTGCAAACACCACACAGACAGTTGCCCAAGGCGGGAATTGAACCCGGGTCTCTGGCGCTGTGAGGCAGCAGTGCTGACCACTGTGCCACCGTGCCCCCTACAAGATGGCAGCTGGTGACCAGTGCAGCTCCGCAGATCACAACTGTTCATGTCACACATTAACAATCTGGGAACTGAGGGTGTTGTTACTAGGTTTGCAGACGACACAAAGATAGGCAGAGGGACGGGTAGTGTTGAGGAGTCAGGGAGGCTGCAGGAGGACTCGGACATTGCCGAGTGTGAGGGAGCAAAGAGATGGCAGGTGGAATACAAGGTGGGAAAGAGTGCAGAGCACAGACTGTTTTCCAAACAGGCTAAAGGCTTCGGAAATCTGAAGCACAAGGGGACTTCGGCATCCTGTTTCAGGATTCTCTGAAGGTTAACGTGCCGGGTTAGCTGGCAGTTAGGAAGTTAAATGCAATGTCAGCATTCATTTCCAGAGGGCTGGAATACAAATGCAGAGGTTCTTCAAGGCTCTGGTCAGACCGCAATTGGAATATCGTGAGCATTTTCAGCCCCTGTATCTCAGGAAGGATTTGCTGGCGTTGGGGCGAGGGGGGTGGGATGCAGAGGAGGTTTACAAGAATGATTCCAGGGACGAAAGGCTTGTCATAGGAGGAGCAGTTGAGGCTGGGTCTGTACGCAACAGAGTTGAGAAGGATGAGAGGGGGGGATCTGACTGAAACTTACAAGGTACTGAGAGAGCTGAATTCAGGAGACGTAGAAAAGATGTTTCCACAGGTAGGACAGACCAGGACACAAGGGCACAGCCTCAGATGTGAAGGGACGACCCTTTAGAACTGAGATGAGGAGGAATTTCTTCAGCCTGAGGGTGGGGAATCTGTGGAAATCATCGCTGCAGAGGGCTACGGAGGACAAGTCATTGAGCGTCTTTAGGACAGAGACAGACAGGTTCTCGATTAGTCAGGGGATCGAGGGTGGCAGGAGAAGGCGGCTGAGAAACGTATCGGCCATGATCGAATGGAGGAGCAGACGTGAATGGGCTGAATGGCCTAATTATGCTCCTATACCCATGTCCTGAAATATACACAAACACATCTGCTGCTTTTGTTAACAAGTGTCTGGGACGTAGAATTATAACCTCAAAAAGTGTGGAGAGTTACTGCATCTCAAATAGACTTCAGAGGTCGTAAAGCATTTTGGGACGTTCCAAGTGCTACATAAAACCCATATTCTGACAGAGGATCAGTCATTAGAGACAATTCCCACTACACTTGCTGCGTTAGGGTGGAGTCAAAGTTACAAGAGGGAAAGCAGAGACCACACTCCCAAGTCAATGAAAAGTGAAGGAGAAGGGAAGGCTATTCCCAACACTGGGACATTGTTTGAAAAACGCTCTCCCCTTGATCTGATTCTCTTTTGGAAATCACTGATAAATCTGTTTAAGCCACCCCTTTTTCAGGGTCTGCATTCCTGATCATTAACTCAAAAATGCTCTCATCTCCCCTCTGGCACTGTTTGCCAATTAACGACAATTGTGTTCTGGCTCTTGCACAAACAATTAAAAATGTCAGCGACAGTTCAAAACACCAAAGCCTCATACATATTACAAATTAAAAGAGAAAGAGGTTTTTTTTTCTGATTTAGTGCCAGAATTTTGCAGCCCCCAGCCAATCTACAACCTCCTCCGTTAATATATCATCGTGACCTCCACCTCTGTTCCTTTACATCAATCAGAACCCGTCATTTTGCAGATATTGAGTCGAGGAAAAGCTCAGCAGGTCAGGCAGCATGCGGGCAGCAGCAGAATCGACGTTTCGGGCAGAAGCGATTCACCAGGAATTCCGAAACGTCGGTCCTCCTGCTCCTCGGACGCGGCCTGCCCTGCTGTGCTTTTCCAGCACCAAACACTCAACTCTGAGCTCCAGCATCTGCAGCCCTCACACTCTCCACTTTGCAGACATAGACTACTTTGGGCACAACATTTACAAAACAAATATAACGCGTTGCAAGACTGATAAAGGCGATTGATTAGGTCCACTATTACAAATATACACATTGTGGTGCGTACATGGTGGTGATGTTGGGGGGGGTGTGCCGGGAGATGGGAGCAAAAGTTAAAACTATCAAAAACAAACCCTAACAGACAGCCACCACAAGCTCAGTTCATTAAAGTGACGACCCTGACCCCTGCTCGGATCTTTCAGCGGGAACTTACAAGCGTTCAACAAGCCAGGAGCAAAACCTCATCCTGTGGCCAGGCCCAGGAGGGGGCTTGACGGTGAGCGATTGCGCTCCTCCCTGGGTAGGAAGGAGCGGGAGAAGACACAAAGGGGAGCGGGTCTGGGGAGCCAAGGAGGTCCCACCTGAAGAAATGTAAACGAGCAGGATTTAAATGGTGAACGACTGCAGCATGCTGTTGTGCAGAGGGACTTTGGAGGTAAAATCACGAGAAGGCGATTTGCAGGTAATCAGGAAGGCAAACGGAATACTGCCTTTCATTGCTAGAGGGACTGAAGTTAAGGGCAGGGAGGTTCCGCCCCAATTGTACAAGGTGTGGGTCAGGCCGTATCTAGAGTATTGTGTGCCGTTTGGGTCTCCTTACTTGAGGAAGGATACACTGGCTTTGGAGGTGGTGCAGAGAAGGTACCCCAAGTCGATTGTGGAGATGAGGGGGCTACCCTGCGAGGAGAGGTTGGGCCGCCTGGGACTGTGCTTGCTAGAATTTAGAAGAATGAGAGGGCATCTTATAGAAACACATAAAATCATGAAAGGGATAGATAAGAGAGAGACAGGTAAGTTGTTTCCCTGCAGGTGGGTGGGACTAGGACAAGGAAACATGGCCTCAAGACTGGGGATGGGGGGGGGGGGAAGAGTAGATTGAGGACAGAAATGAGGAGTAACTGCTTTTCCCCGGAGGGTAGTGAACCTATGGAATTCTCTGCCCAGGGCAGCAGCAGAGGCAGCTTCGTTCAATGTATTCAAGACACAGCAGGAATGGTTTTGCATGGTACAGGGAATTAAGGGTTATGGGGTAAAGACAGATGGGGGGGGGGATTGAGGGTTATGGGGTAAAGACAGATGGGGGGGATTGAGAGTTATGGGGAATAATGCACGGTAGGGGGATTGAGGGTTATGGGGGGATAATGCACGGTTGGGGGGTTGAGGGTTATGGGGATAATGCACGGTTGGGGGGTTGAGGGTTATGGGGATAATGCACGGTTGGGGGGGTTGAGGGTGATGGGGGATAATGCACGGTAGGGGGGGATTGAGGGTCATGGTGATAATGCACGGTAGGGGAATTGAGGGTTATGGGGGATAATGCACGATAGGGGGGGATTGAGGGTCATGGTGATAATGCACGGTAGGGGGATTGAGGGTTATGGGGGATAATGCATGGTACGGGGATTGAGGGTTATGGGGGATAATGCACGGTAGGGGGGGGATGGAGGGTTATGGGGGATAATACACGGTAGGGGGATTGAGGGTTATGGGAGATAATGCACGGTAGGGGGATTGAGGGTTATGGGGGATAATGCACAGCGGGGGATTGAGGGTTATGGGAGATAATACACGGTAGGGGGATTGAGGGTCATGGGGATAATGCACGGTAGGGGGATTGAGGGTTATGGGGGATAATGCACGGTAGGGGGATTGAGGGTTATGGGGGATAATGCACAGTCAGGGGACTGAGGGTTACAGGGGGATAATGCACGGCAGGGGGGGATTGAGGGTCAAGGTGATAATGCACGGTAGGTGGGATTGAGGGTTATGGGGATAATGCACAGCGGGGGGGGGATTGAGGGTCATGGTGATAATGCACGGTAGGGGGGATTGAGGGTCATGGTGATAATGCACGGTAGGGGGGATTGAGGGTCATGGTGATAATGCACGGTAGGGGGGATTGAGGGTCATGGTGATAATGCACGGCAGGGGGGGATTGAGGGTCATGGTGATAATGCACGGTAGGGGGGATTGAGGGTCATGGTGATAATGCACGGTAGGGGGGATTGAGGGTCATGGTGATAATGCACAGCAGGGGGGGATTGAGGGTCATGGTGATAATGCACAGCAGGGGGGGATTGAGGGTCATGGTGATAATGCACGGTAGGGGGGATTGAGGGTCATGGGGGATAATGCACGGTCGAGGGATTGAGGGTTATGGGGGATAATGCACGGTGGGGGGATTGAGGGTTATGGGGGATAATGCACGGTAGGGGGGATTGAGGGTTATGGGGGATAATGCACGGTGGGGGGATTGAGGGTTATGGGGAATAATGCACAGTAGGGGGATTGAGGGTTAGGGGGGATAATACACGGTAGGGGGATTGAGGGTTATGGGGGATAATGCACGGTAGGGGGATTAAGGGTTATAGGGGATAATGCACGGTAGGGGGATTGAGGGTTATGGGGATAATGCACAGTAGGGGGATTGAGGGTTATGGGGGATAATGCACGGTAGGGGGATTGAGGGTTATGGGGATAATGCACAGTAGGGGGATTGAGGGTTATGGGGGATAATGCACGGTAGGCAGATTGTGGGTTATGAGGGATTTGGTACTTGTTAACGAACTGGGACAAGTGATGGGCTTGTTAGTGGGTGAACATTTTGGTGATGGTGACCACAATTCTGCGACTTTCACCTTGGTTATGGAGAGAGATAGGTGCTGCAACAGGGTAGGTTTTACAATTGGGGAAAGGGTAAATACGATGCTGTAAGACAGGATCTGAGGAGCATAAGTTGGGAGCATAGGCTGTCAGGGAAGGATGTCGTGGAAATGTGGACATTTTACCATGAACAGAAACGACGTGTCCTTGATATGTATGTACCTGTCGGCCAGGAAAGAGATGGTCGTGTGAGGGAACCTTGGTTGACGAGGGAGGTTGAATGTCTTGGAAAGAGGAAGAAGGGGGCTTAAATAAGGTTGAGGAAACAGGGTTCAGACAGAGCAGTGGAGGGATACAGGATAGCCAGAAGGGATCTGAAGAAAGGGAATAGGAGAGCTAAAAGAGGGCATGAAAAATCTTTGGCGGATAGGATCAAGGTTAACCCCAAGGCCTTTTATGCGTATGTGAGAAACATGAGAATGACGAGAACGAGGGTAGGTCCGATCAAGGACAGTAGTGGGAGACTGTGTATTGAGTCGGAAGAGATAAGTGAGGTCTTGAATGAGTACTTTTCTTCGGTATTTACAAACGAGAGGGACCGTATTGTTGAAGAGGAGAGTGTGAAATGGACTGGTAAGCTAGAGGAGATACTTGTTAGGAAGGAAGATGTGTTGGACATTTTGAATAACTTGAGGATTAGACAAGTCCCCCGGGCCTGACGGGATATATCCTAGGATTATGTGGGAAGCAAGAGAGGAAATTGCAGAGCCGTTGGCAATGATCTTTTCGTCTTCACTGTCAACAGGGGTGGTACCAGGGGACTGGAGAGTGGCGAATGTTGTGCCCCTGTTCAAAAAAGGGAATAGGGATAACCCCGGAAATTACAGGCCAGTTAGTCTTACTTCGGTGGTAGGCAAAGTAATGGAAAGGATACTGAGGGATAGGATTTATGAGTATCTGGAAAGACACGGCTTGATTAGGGACAGCCAGTACGGATTTGTGAAGGGTAGGTCTTGCCTTACAAGTCTTATTGAATTCTTTGAGGAGGTGACCAAGCATGTGGATGAGGGTAGAGCAGTGGATGTAGTATACATGGATTTTAGTAAGGCATTTGATAAGGTTCCCCATGGTAGGCTTATGCGGAAAGTCAGGAGGCATGGGATAGACGGAAATTTGGCCAGTTGGATAGAAAACTGGCTAAGCGGTCGAAGTCAGAGAGTGGCGGTAGATGGTAAATATTCAGCCTGGAGCCCAGTTACAAGTGGAGTTCCGCAGGGATCAGTTCTGGGTCCTCTGCTGTTTGTAATTTTTATTAATGACTTGGAAGAGGGAGTCGAAGGGTGGGTCAGTAAATTTGCAGATGAAACGAAGATTGGTGGAGTTGTGGATAGTGAGGAGGGCTGTTGTCGGCTGCTAAGGGACTTAGATATGATGCAGAGCTGGGCTGAGGAGTGGCAGATGGAGTTCATCCCTGCCAAGTGTGAGGTTGTCCATTTTGGAAAGACAAATAAGAATGCGGAATACAGGGTTAACAGTAGGGTTCTTAGTAAGGTGGAGGAGCAGAGGGACCTTGGGGTCTATGTTCATAGATCTTTGAAAGTTGGCACTCAGGTGGACAGAGCTTGTAAGAAGGCCTATGGTGTATTAGCGTTCATTAGCAGAGGGATTGAATTCAAGAGTCGTGAAGTGATGTTACAGCTGTGCAGGACTTTGGTTAGGCCACATTTGGAGTACTGTGTGCAGTTCTGGTCGCCTCATTTTAAGAAAGATGTGGAAGCTTTGGAGAGGGTGCAAAGAAGATTTACCAACATGTTGCCTGGAATGGAGAATAGGTCGTACGAGGATAGGTTGAGCGTGCTAGGCCTTTTCTCATTGGAACGGAGAAGGATGAGGGGTGACTTGATAGAGGCGTATAAGATGATCAGGGGTAGACAATCAGAAACTTTTTCCCCGGGTACAACAGAGTGTTACAAGGGGACATAAATTTAAGGTGAAGGGTGGAAGGTATAGGGGAGATGTCAGGGGTGGGTTCTTTACCCAGAGAGTGGTGGGGGCATGGAATGTGCTGCCTGTGGGAGTGGTAGAGTCAGAATCATTGGCGAACTTTAAGTGGCAATTGGATAGGTACATGGATGGGTGCTTAAGCTAGGACAAATGTTCGGCACAACATCGTGGGACAAAGGGCCTGTTCTGTGCTGTATTGTTCTATGTTCTATAATGCACAGTAGGGGGGGATTGAGGGTCATGGGGATAATGCACGGTGGGGGATTGAGGGTCATGGGGATAATGCACGGTAGGGGGGATTGAGGGTTATGGGGGATAATGTACGGTAGGGGGATTGAGGGTTATGGGTGATAATGCACGGTGGGGGATTGAGGGTTATTGGGGATAATGCACGGTGGGGGATTGAGGGTCATGAGAGATAATGCACGGTGGGGGGGATTGAGGGTCATGAGAGATAATGCACGGTAGGGGGATTGAGGGTTATGGGGGATAATGCAGGGTGGGGGATTGAGGGTTATGGGGATAATGCACGGTAGGGGGATTATGCACGGTGGGGGGATTGAGGGTTATGGGGGATAATGCACGGTGGGGGATTGAGGGTCATGAGAGATAATGCACGGTAGGGGGATTGAGGGTTATGGGGGATAATGCACGGTAGGGGGTTGAGGGTTATGGGGGATAATGCACGGTAGGGGGGTTGAGGGTTATGGGGGATAATGCACAGTAGGGGGATTGAGGGTTATGGGGGATAATGCACGGTGGGGGATTGAGGGTTATGGGGGATAATGCACAGTGGGGGATTGAGGGTTATGGGGATAATGCACGGTAGGGGGATTGAGGGTCATGGGGATAATGCACGGTAGGGGGGATTGAGGGTCATGGGGATAATGCACGGTGGGGGGATTGAGGGTTATGGGGGATAATGCACGGTGGGGGATTGAGGGTCATGAGAGATAATGCACGGTAGGGGGATTGAGGGTTATGGGGGATAATGCACGGTAGGGGGTTGAGGGTTATGGGGGATAATGCACGGTAGGGGGGTTGAGGGTTATGGGGGATAATGCACAGTAGGGGGATTGAGGGTTATGGGGGATAATGCACGGTGGGGGATTGAGGGTTATGGGGGATAATGCACAGTGGGGGATTGAGGGTTATGGGGATAATGCACGGTAGGGGGATTGAGGGTCATGGGGGTAATGCACGGTAGGGGGGATTGAGGGTCATGGGGATAATGCACGGTGGGGGGATTGAGGGTTATGGGGGATAATGCACGGTGGGGGATTGAGGGTCATGAGAGATAATGCACGGTAGGGGGGATTGAGGGTCATGGGGATAATGCACGGTGGGGGATTGAGGGTCATGAGAGATAATGCACGGTAGGGGGGATTGAGGGTCATGGGGATAATGCACGGTGGGGGATTGAGGGTTATGGGGGTTAATGCACGGTGGGGGATTAAGGGTCATGGGGGATAATGCACGGTAGGGGGGATTGAGGGTCATGGGGATAATGCACGGTGGGGGATTGAGGGTTATGGGGGATAATGCATGGTGGGGGATTAAGGGTCATGGGGGATAATGCACGGTAGGGGGGATTGAGGGTCATGGGGATAATGCACGGTAGGGGATTGAGGGTTATGGGGGATAATGCACAGTAGGGGGATTGAGGGTAATGGGGGATAATGCACGGTAGGGGGATTAAGGGTTATGGGGGATAATGCACAGTGGGGGATTGAGGGTTATGGGGGATAATGCACGGTAAGGGATTGAGGGTTTTGGGGGATAATGCACGGTAGGGGGATTGAGGGTCATGAGGATAATGCACGGTGGGGGGATTGAGGGTTATGGGGGATAATGCACAGTGGGGGATTGAGGGTTATGGGGGATAATGCACGGTAGGGGGGATTGAGGGTCATGGGGATAATGCACGGTAGGGGGATTGAGGGTCATGGGGATAATGCACGGTAGGGGGATTGAGGATTATGGGGGATAATGCACTGTGGGGGATTGAGGGTTATGGGGGATAATGCACGGTAGGGGGGATTGAGGGTTATGGGGATAATGCACGGTGGGGTATTGAGGGATTTGGGGATAATGCACGGTGGGGGATTGAGGGTCATGGGGATAATGCACGGTAGGGGGATTGAGGGTTATGGGGGATAATGCACGGTAGGGGGATTGAGGGTTATGGGGATAATGCACGGTAGGGGGATTGAGGGTCATGGGGATAATGCACGGTAGGGGGATTGAGGGTCATGGGGATAATGCACGGTAGGGGGATTGAGAGTTATGGGGATAATGCACGGTAGGGGGGATTGAGGGTTATGGGGGATAATGCACAGTAGGGGGATTGAGGGTCATGGGGATAATGCACGATAGGGGGATTGAGGGTCATGGGGATAATGCACGGTAGGGGGATTGAGAGTTATGGGGATAATGCACGGTAGGGGGGATTGAGGGTTATGGGGGATAATGCACAGTAGGGGGATTGAGGGTCATGGGGATAATGCACGGTAGGGGGGATTGAGGGTTATGGGGGATAATGCACGGTAGGGGGATTGAGGGTCATGGGGATAATGCACGGTGGGGGGGATTGAGGGTTATGGGGGATAATGCACGGTGGGGGATTGAGGGTTATGGGGGATAATGCACGGTAGTGGGATTGAGGGTTATGGGGGATAATGCATGGTAGGGGGATTGAGGGTTATGGGGATAATGCACGGTGGGGGATTGAGGGTCATGGGGATAATGCACGGTAGGGGGATTGAGAGTTATGGGGGATAATGCACGGTAGGGGGATTGAGGGTCATGGGGATAATGCACGGTAGGGGGATTGAGAGTTATGGGGATAATGCACGGTAGGGGGGATTGAGGGTTATGGGGGATAATGCACAGTAGGGGGATTGAGGGTCATGGGGATAATGCACGGTAGGGGGGATTGAGGGTTATGGGGGATAATGCACGGTAGGGGGATTGAGGGTCATGGGGATAATGCACGGTGGGGGGGATTGAGGGTTATGGGGGATAATGCACGGTGGGGGATTGAGGGTTATGGGGGATAATGCACGGTAGGGGGGATTGAGGGTTATGGGGGATAATTCACGGTAGGGGGATTGAGGGTCATGGGGATAATGCACGGTGGGGGGGATTGAGGGTTATGGGGGATAATGCACGGTAGGGGGATTGAGGGTCATGGGGGATAATGCACGGTAGGGGGATTGAGGGTTATGGGGATAATGCATGGTAGGGGGATTGAGGGTTATGGGGATAATGCACGGTGGGGGATTGAGGGTCATGGGGATAATGCACGGTAGGGGGGTTGAGGGTTATGGGGGATAATGCACGGTAGGGGGATTGAGGGTTATGGGGGATAATGCACGGAAGGGGGATTGAGGGATATGGGGGATAATGCACGGTAGGGGGATTGACGGTTATGGGAATAATGCAAGGTAAGGGGGATTGAGGGTTATGGGGGATAATGCACGGTAGGGGGATTGAGGGTTATAGGGGATAATGCACGGTAGGGGGATTGAGGGTTATGGGGTATAATGCACGGTAGGGGGAGTGATGGTTATGGGGTATAATGCACGGTAGGGGGATTGAGGGTCATGGGGATAATGCACGGTAGGGGGATTAAGGGTTATGGGGGATAATGCACGGTAGGGGGATTGAGGGTTATGGGGTATAATGCACGGTGGGGGATTGAGGGTCATGGGGGATAATGCACGATGAGGGGGATTGAGGGTTATGGGGGATAATGCACGCTAGGAGGATTGAGGGTTATGGGGGATAATGCACGGTAGGGGGATTGAGGGTTATGGGGATAATGCACAGTAAGGGGATTAAGGGTCATGGGGATAATGCACGGTAGGGGGATTGAGGGTTATGGGGGATAATGCATGGTAGGGGGATTGAGGGTCATGGGGATAATGCACGGTGGGGGGATTGAGGGTTATGGGGGATAATGCACGGTAGGGGGATTGAGGGTCATGGGGTATAATGAACGGTAGGGGGATTGAGGGTCATTGGGATCATGCACGGTGGGGGGATTGAGGGTCATGGGGATAACGTACGGTGGGGGGATTGAGGGTCATGGGGATAATGTACGGTGGGGGGATTGAGGGTTATGGGGGATAATGAACGGTCGGGGATTGAGGGTTATGGGGATAATGCAAGGTAGGGGGATTAAGGGTTATGGGGGATAATGCAAGGTAGGGGGATTAAGGGTTATGGGGGATAATGCACGGTAGGGGGATTGAGGGTCATGGGGATAATGCACGGTGGGGGGATTGAGGGTTATGGGGGATAATGAACGGTCGGGGATTGAGGGTTATGGGGATAATGCACGGTAGGGGGGATTGAGGTTTATGGGGGATAATGCACGGTAGGGGGGATTGAGGGTTATGGGGGATAATGCACGGTAGGGGGATTGAGAGTTATGGGGTATAATGCACGGTAGGGGGATTGAGGGTTATGGGGATAATGCACGGTGGGGGGTATTGAGGGTTATGGGGGATAATGCACGGTAGGAGGATTGAGGGTTATGGGGGATAATGCACGGTAGGGGGATTGAGGGTTATGGGGGGATAATGCACGGTAGGGGGATTGAGGGTTATGGGGGGATAATGCACGGTAGGGGGATTGGGGTTTATGGGGGATAATGCACGGTAGGGGGATTGAGGGTTATGGGGGATAATGCACGGTAGGGAGATTGATGGTTATGGGGTATAATGCACGGTAGGGGGATTGAGGGTCATGGGGATAATGCACGGTAGGGGGATTGAGGGTTATGGGGGATAATGCATGGTAGGGGGATTGAGGGTTATGGGGGATAATGCACAGTGGGGAGATTGATACTTATGGGGGATAATGCAAGGTGGGGGATTGAGGGTTATGGAGGATAATGCACGGTAGGGGGATTGAGGGTTATGGGGGATAATACACGGTAGGGGGATTGAGGGTTATGGGGGATAATGCACGGTAGGGAGATTGAGGGTTATGGGGGATAATGCATGGTAGGGGGATTGAGGGTTATGGGGATAATGCACAGTGGGGAGATTGATACTTATGGGGGATAATGCAAGGTGGGGGATTGAGGGACATGGGGGATAATGCACGGCAGTGTCTGTGTGTGTGTGTGTCTGTATGTGTGTTGGTGTGTGTGTGTGTCTATATCTGTGTGTGTGTCCATATCTGTGTGTGTGTCTATGTCTGTGTGTGTGTGTGTGTGTCTATGTCTGTGTGTGTGTGTGTGTGTCTATATCTGTGTGTGTGTCTATATCTGTGTGTGTGTGTGTGTCTATATCTGTGTGTGTGTCTATATCTGTGTGTGTGTGTGTGTCTATATCTGTGTGTGTGTCTATATCTGTGTGTGTGTCCATATCTGTGTGTGTGTCTATGTCTGTGTGTGTGTGTGTGTCTATATCTGTGTGTGTGTGTGTCTATATCTGTGTGTGTGTGTGTCTATATCTGTGTGTGTGTCTATATCTGTGTGTGTGTCTATGTCTGTGTGTGTGTGTCTGTATGTGTGTGTGTGTGTGTCTGTGTCTGTGTGTCTATGTCTGTGTCTCTATGTGTATGTGGGGGGGTGGGGGGGTGTCTCACCTGGATGCGGGGGTCCAGCTCCTCTTCCTCCTCCCTCTCCCGGGCCTCCTCCTCCTCCTCCTCCTCCTGCAGCAGCAGCTGCTGCCGCCCGGCCCCGGCGCTCAGCCCCGGCCCCTCTCCCTGAGCAGCAGCTGCTGCTGCCGCCTCCGCGCCGGCCCCCGGCTCCCCATTCCCGGCGGGACTCTCCCTCTGAGCCCTGGCCTCCGCCATTCCGCCATGCAAAGGGTTCCCAATCGCGGGGGCCTGACCGTGAACGCGGAGGGGGGGCCCCTCCGCCGCTCGCCTGGGCCCTGGGCCTGGGCCTGCCCTGCCGCGCCGCGCCGCGCCGCCCGCCGTACTGCGTCACCTGTGTACGGCAAACCTCGCCGTACGGCCATCTCCGTACGGACCCAGCTCTGCCTGAGGGCGCCGCCATCTTGCCGTACGGAACACGTCACCTTCTCTGCCAACAAACTCATAGAAGGGAAGGGAAAAGGATGTGAATGGAATGGAAAACGGTGGGAATGAGTGGGGAGGGTGGGGAGGGGGAAATGAGTGGCGGATGAATCGACGTTTCGGGCATCAACCCTTCATCAGGAATTTCTGCAGGATGTAGGAGCAGATTAGGCCATTCAGCCCATTGAGTCCAGCCCACCATTCAAAGAAATTGTGGCTAATCTCAAAATTGCAAAGGCTGTATGTTTTCGTTTTTGGTGGTTTTTTTTAAATTGAAAACATTGTGGGTTAAAACGAGAAAGGACTATTTTAATAGGAGTGTGTTTTAAAGGATCACTGCATGTTTTGAAAAAGCAAGCGACCTACGACTAACGTTGTGAAGGCAGCAGTACATGCTGCACATGGATTGGAGCTGAGAGCTTCCGTCCTCAAGTCACTGATTGACCTATGGACTCGTAACAAATATTGGTGACAAAAGTCTTATGGTTGCCAATAATGGTGCGATTGGTTCTCTGTTAACTGAACAGCTTGGGTCTTGGAACAGCCTATGCAGAAGTGTTTTGATCCACACCAGCACAGGAGCTGTCTCTCTGTTCTCTTAGTTAAAACGCTTTTAAATCCAAAGCAAAAATAAAACCAGAAATTGCTGGAGCATTTGTGGCAACATCCACATCCAAAAGATTATAAGCCCCTATCTCTGCCACCAGACACACATTCCCTTCCTCTCGCATGTCAGCCTCCTGCGGGGACTATTCCCTCTTGAACACCATGGCCCCTTCTTCCACCCATTCCCAACACCTCCCCCACCCCACAGCACTTTTCTAAGCAACCACAGGGTATGTAACACTAACCCATTTTCTTTCTCCCTCCTTAATATCCAAGACACTAGACACACTTTCCAGGTGAAACAGCAATTGATCTGCACTTCACATACTATATTAGTTGGTCACAATGTGGGCTCTATGTTGGGGAGATGAAATGCAGACTAAATGACTGCTTTCTGGAACGTTTATGTTTTGTCTGCAAAAATGATCCTGAGCTTCCTGTTGTCTGCCATTTCAACACACCACCATGTTCCTGCACCAGCATCTCTGGCTTGGGCTTGTTGCAATACTCCAGTGAGGCTCAGCACAAGCTGGAAATTCATCTTCCCCCGCAGCCTTCATTATTGAGTTCAATAATTTTAGGACCTGAGCACTTTCTTCCATGTCTTTTATCCACCATGTCATCACGTGGGCTGTTTTCATCAGAGCTGAAAATGTGTTGCTGGAAAAGCGCAGCAGGTCAGGCAGCATCCAAGGAACAGGAGAATCGACGTTTCGGGCATAAGCCCTTCTTCAGGATTTAGCACAGCCAATTCACCTAACCTGCACATTTTTGGACTGTGGGAGGAACCTAAGGCACCCAGAGGAAACCCGCCCAGACTCAGGGAGAATGTGCAAACTGTGGGAATTGAACCCGGGTCTCTGGCGCTGGGAGGCAGCAGTGCTAACTACTGTGCCACCGCGCCGCCCATAAATCCACCGTTCAATGGCTAACCATGACCCCATGCTTTCTACCAGCCTGTGTCTGACAGTCAAGCTAATTGGGAAGTTTTAAGTGTTCATTTTGGTATCTATAATGTTTGTGACACCTCCGGGAGTAGTGGGGCCTGATTTCCAGTGCACTGTGACAACATTTGGGGGCCCATCCTGGATACAATGACGGAACGGGGCGACAGAGGTTTGGGTGTGGGAGTGGTAGACAACCCGAGCGAGTGAAAACACTAGTTTCTGTTGTCCTTTTAACACATGAGACTGGAACTTTCTGGGGGCGGGGGTTTTGTTTTGCACTGCCGGTGTGGAACCTCGGCCGAGCGAGTGGTTGCTCTTACATTCCAGCAATATTTCGCTTTTGCTTCCCCCCCCCAAATTGATTTCCGTCATCCGCAGTTTCCTTTTCTTGTCGCGGGCGCCTTCAGGTATCACCCGGTGGCCCGAGCTGCGCGGGCAGGAGGAGGAGCCGGATGACCAGTGACGTCGGGTGACGTCATCCTGAAAGTGGTCTATCTGGCGGCTGGGTGACGTCATCGGCAGGCGCCCCGGCTCCAAGAGGGGGGGGCCGCGCATGCGCGGGGCTC
The DNA here is from genome assembly GCF_037043375.1 of Chiloscyllium plagiosum. Taxonomy (NCBI): domain Eukaryota; kingdom Metazoa; phylum Chordata; class Chondrichthyes; order Orectolobiformes; family Hemiscylliidae; genus Chiloscyllium; species Chiloscyllium plagiosum. Next base: position 29,451,655 of record NW_028270173.1, read on the forward strand.
CACTTTCATTTCCTTTTGAGTGACAACGTGAGAGGGAGAGCTGTCCCCTGTGCAGGGGACACACAGGTGGGAGTACCCTTTTGCATTTCATCAGTGCTGGTGATTAATGGACTCATGGGGTGGACAAACAAGGCTTTTTGCAAACCCTAAGCATAACAAAGGGATGGTGCAGCAGAGCACAGAGTCCTGGGGAGTGGGGAGAGTGTGGGGGGAGTGGGGAGTGGGGAGTGGGGAGAGTGTGGGGGGAGTGGGGAGTGTGGGGAGAGTGGGGAGTGTGGGGAGAGTGGGGAGTGTGTGGAGAGTGTAGGTTCAGGTGCATCATTCTTTGAGGTTTGCATCGCATGCAGACAGGGTGGTGAAGGTGGCGATAGGCACCCAGTGCTCGGTCCTTTGAGTACAGGAGTTGGGACGTCATGCTGAAGGCTGTACAGGACATTGGTGAGGCCTCTCCAGGAGTCGTAGAGACGTGCGGCACGGAAACAGACCCTTCGGTCCAACCCGTCCATGCCGACCGGATATCCCAACCCAACCTAGTCCGACCTGCCAGCACCCGGCCCATATCCCTCCAAACCCTTCCTATTCATTTACCCATCCAGATGCCTTTTAGATCTTGTAATTGTAACAGCCTCCACCACTTCCTCTGGCAGCTCATTCCATACACGTAACACCCTCTGCGTGAAAATGTTGCCCCTTAGGTCCCTTTTATATCTTTCCCCTCTCACCCTAAACCTATGCCCTCTAGTTCTGGACTCTCTGACCCCAGGGAAAATACTTTGCCTATTTACCCTATCCATGTCCTTCATGATTTTATAAACCTCGATAAGGTCACCCCTCGGCCTCCGCTCCAGAGAAAACAGCCCCAGCCTGGATTAGCCATGCTAAATTACCCGTAATGTGCAGGCTGGGTGGATTAGCCATGGGAAATGCAGGGTTACTGGGTAGGGGTCTGGGTCTGGATGGGATGTTCTTCAAAGGGGCAATATGGAACTCGATGGGCCGAATGGCCTGCTTCCATGCTTTAGGGATTCTATGCAAATTCATCAGTTAGTCTTTGAACTGTTGAGGGAGGCAGGAGAGAAGATGTCTGGGTTGGGGAGGCAGGAGAGAAGATGTCTGGGGTGGGAAGGCCCTAGCAGTAAATTTCGAATCCTCTCTGGTCAGAGTTGAGGTGAAAGATATCTAGAAGCCTGCTGATCCAATAAAAGGGTTGGATCAGGAAATTACAGGCCAGTCAGTTTAGCCGCAGGATGGTGGGGAAAATGTAAGAAAGAATTCTGAATGACAGATCGGAGGCATGGGGATCAATCAGGGATAGTCTGCACGGATTTGCTGAGGGAATGTTGCGCTTAACAAATGAGATGAGGTGGTGACCAGGAGCATTGATGAAGGTGATGCATTTGTGCTGTACGTGGGCTTCAGCAAGAATAAAGCCCCTGATAGCAGACTGGTCAAGAAAGTAAAAGCTGAGGGGATTGAAGATAAGATGACCCATCGGATCCAGAATTGGCTGAGCAGCAGGAAGCGGAGGGTGACCATCGAGGGATGTTTCTGTGGCTGGAAGTCAGTTTCCAATGGGGTTCTGCTAGGCTTGGTGCTGGGTTCCTTGGCATTGGTGGTGTACTTCAATGGCTTGGAATTAAACGTGGGGCTATGTTCAAGAGGTTTGCAGATCACACAAAGATTGACTGACTGGGTGGGCAAAGCAGTGGCAAATAGAGTTCGAGAGAGGAGAGAAGGTGCAGAGTAGATTTACCAGGATGATTCCTGGGCTGGGGCCGGTGAGGAAAGGTTAGATAGGTTGGAGTTAGAGTCATGTTGAAATGCCCATCAGCCATGATTGAATGGCGGAGTGGACTCGATGGACCGAATGGCTTTACTTCCATTGCTATGCCTTATGGTCTTATGTGCAGCATGGAAACAGACCCTTCAGTCCAACCCGTCCATGCCGACCACATATCCTAAATTAGTCTAGTCCCACCTGCCAGCACCTGGCCCATATCCCTCCAAACCTTCCTATTCATATACCCATCCAGATGCCTTTTAGATATTGCAATTGTACCAGCCTCCACCACTTCCTCTGGCAGCTCATTCCATACACGCACCACCCTCTGCGTGAAATAACAGCCCATTAGGTCCCTTTGAAATCACTGTGTGTTGGCGCAGGGTTCTGGAGGGACCACCCCTACCAGGGTGTGGCACGGTGGCTCAGTGGTTAGCACTGCTGCCACATGGCACCAGAGACCCGGGTTCGATTTCACCCTCGGGTGACTGTCTGCGTGGAGTTTGCACGTTCTCCCCGTGTCTGCGTGGGTTTCCTCCGGATGCTCCGGTTTCCTGCCACAGTCCAAAGATGTTAGGGTGGATTGACCATGCTCAATTGCCCTATAGCGTTCAGGGATGTGTAGGTTAGGTACGTTAGTCAGAGGTAGAGCAATAGGGTGGGGAATGGGTCCACGGTGCGGTGTTGGGCCAAATGGCCTATTTCCATACTGCATAGATTCTGTGATTCCCTGAGTGAAATGACAACCAGGAGATCACATGAGGGGGTGGGTGGGGTGGTCGCTGTCGGTTTAACATCCCATCTGAAAGGTGTCACCGCTCCCTCGGAGCTGGGCCAGTGAGTCAGCTTTGCGCGTTTGGTTCTTGGGCCCTGGGAGTAGGTGCCAACCCCACGATGTTCCCACCCAAAGGTGAGACTCCTCTCAGCTGCGGGCCAGGGTAGCCATCAGTATGAGATTGTTGGGCACCTTTCCTAAAACTAGGAGGAAGTGAGGACTGCAGATGCTGGCGATCAGAGTCAAAACGTGTGGTGCTGGAAAAACGCAGCCAGTCAGGCAGCATCCGAGGCGCAGGATAATGAAGGGCTGAAACGTCAACTCTCCTGTTCCTTGGATCCTCCTGACCGGCTGTGCTTTTCCAGCACCACACTTTTTGACCCACAATTTCTAAAATGCCAGTCCAGAACTGTTGTGCTGTGGTTGGTCAGGGAACACTATTTTGGCTCGCGGTGTTACCGGTGAATTGTGAATATGCTGCTGGCTTCACAAATCAGTGCAGCGTGAGACAGAGAGAGAGAGAGAGAGAGAGAGACGCAGAGGGAATGTTTCGAGATCAGTGTCAGTCTGAGGATGTTGTGATGTGGCCGGGTTCCTCCGGCATCTTGATTTTTTTTGTTCCCCTTTTATTTCGGACCCCGTGTTGGAGGTGTGCAGTCAGCCTGTTGGGGCTGTTCCTGTCAAAGGGGGTGACAGAGCCCTGGGTGAGGGGGTTACAAAAGGAGGTGCAGAGTTTTACAACAGACGGGTTGCCGGTGCCAGTAACCATAGTGGGTTAGTGAGCGAGCAAGCAGAGCACAACTGTCAGCTTGAATGTGATGGGCCGAACAGTCACTTTGTACACCGTAACCGTTCAGTAAATCAATTGTAATTGCAGCTTTGTCGGTGTGTGGTGGAATCCTATCAGCAAGTGCACTCTGTGTAAATTGGGGTTTATTCCGTTGAGGCACAGAACGAGAGACCATCAAACAGGCGCAACTAGGCTGTCTTTGAAAACTGTGTGTCAGTAACCCGGCTTATCTCCAATGTCCAATGCCTTTTCTTAATGGCAGTATGCTCTGTAAACGTTCCACAACACTGCAGCAATGGGGCCGTGAACATTTTCATTTCAAATCCTGAAAACTACCCAGCAGTAAAACATCCAGATACCATCCACACAAACAGCTACCACGAGGTGTAAACAAATTGGAGATATGTACAGCAGCATGCTCCTGTGTACTGGTCCCTCACTACAATGCAGTGCTGGGGGGGACAGGTCTGTCTCTGTGTACCACTGGGGTACGGTGCTGGGGGGGACAGGTCTGTCACTGTGTACCACTGGGGGACAGTGCTGGTGGGGACAGGTCTGTCACTGTGTAACACTGGGGTACAGTGCTGGTGGGGACAGGTCTGTCACTGTGTAACACTGGGGTACAGTGCTGGTGGGGACAGGTCTGTCACTGTGTAACACTGGGGTACAGTGCTGGTGGGGACAGGTCTGTCACTGTGTAACACTGGGTTACGGTGCTGGTGGGGACAGGTCTGTCACTGTGTAACACTGGGGGACAGTGCTGGTGGGGACAGGTCTGTCACTGTGTAACACTGGGGGACAGTGCTGGTGGGGACAGGTCTGTCACTGTGTAACACTGGGGTACAGTGCTGGTGGGGACAGGTCTGTCACTGTGTAACACTGGGGTACAGTGCTGGTGGGGACTGGTCTGTCACTGTGTAACACTGGGGTACAGTGCTGGTGGGGACAGGTCTGTCACTGTGTAACACTGGGGGACAGTGCTGGTGGGGACAGGTCTGTCACTGTGTAACACTGGGGTACAGTGCTGGTGGGGACAGGTCTGTCACTGTGTAACACTGGGTTGCAGTGCTGGTGGGGACAGGTCTGTCACTGTGTAACACTGGGGGACAGTGCTGGTGGGGACAGGTCTGTCACTGTGTAACACTGGGTTGCAGTGCTGGTGGGGACAGGTCTGTCACTGTGTAATACTGGGGTACAGTGCTGGTGGGGACAGGTCTGTCACTGTGTAACACTGGGTTGCAGTGCTGGTGGGGACAGGTCTGTCACTGTGTAACACTGGGTTGCAGTGCTGGTGGGGACAGGTCTGTCACTGTGTAACACTGGGGTACAGTGCTGGTGGGGACAGGTCTGTCACTGTGTAACACTGGGGTACAGTGCTGGTGGGGACAGGTCTGTCACTGTGTAACACTGGGGTACAGTGCTGGTGGGGACAGGTCTGTCACTGTGTAACACTGGGGGACAGTGCTGGTGGGGACAGGTCTGTCACTGTGTAACACTGGGGGACAGTGCTGGTGGGGACAGGTCTGTCGCTGTGTAACACTGGGGGACAGTGCTGGTGGGGACAGGTCTGTCGCTGTGTAACACTGGGGGACAGTGCTGGTGGTGACAGGTCTGTCACTGTGTAACACTGGGGGACAGTGCTGGTGGGGACAGGTCTGTCACTGTGTAACACTGGGTTACAGTGCTGGTGGGGACAGGTCTGTCACTGTGTAACACTGGGGGACAGTGCTGATGGAGACAGGTCTGTCACTGTGTAACACTGGGGTACAGTGCTGGTGGGGACAGGTCTGTCACTGTGTAACACTGGGGGACAGTGCTGGTGGGGACAGGTCTGTCACTGTGTAACACTGGGGTACAGTGCTGGTGGGGACTGGTCTGTCTCTGTGTAACAGTGGGGGACAGTGCTGGTGGGGACAGGTCTGTCACTGTGTAACACTGGGGTACAGTCCTGGTGGGGACAGGTCTGTCACTGTGTAACACTGGGGGACAGTGCTGGTGGGGACAGGTCTGTCTCTGTGTAACACTGGGGGACAGTGCTGATGGAGACAGGTCTGTCACTGTGTAACACTGGGGTACAGTGCTGGTGGGGACAGGTCTGTCACTGTGTAACACTGGGGGACAGTGCTGGTGGGGACAGGTCTGTCGCTGTGTAACACTGGGGGACAGTGCTGGTGGGGACAGGTCTGTCGCTGTGTAACACTGGGTTGCAGTGCTGGTGGGGACAGGTCTGTCTCTGTGTAACACTGGGGGACAGTGCTGGTGGGGACAGGTCTGTCGCTGTGTAACACTGGGTTGCAGTGCTGGTGGGGACAGGTCTGTCACTGTGTAACACTGGGGGACAGTGCTGGTGGGGACAGGTCTGTCGCTGTGTAACACTGGGGTACAGTGCTGGTGGGGACAGGTCTGTCACTGTGTAACACTGGGGTACAGTGCTGGTGGGGACAGGTCTGTCACTGTATAACACTGGGGTACAGTGCTGGTGGGGACAGGTCTGTCACTGTGTAACACTGGGGGACAGTGCTGGTGGGGACAGGTCTGTCACTGTGTAACACTGGGGGACAGTGCTGGTGGGGACAGGTCTGTCACTGTGTAACACTGGGATACAGTACTGGTGGGGAGAGGTCTGTCTCTGTGTAACACTGGGGGACAGTGCTGGTGGGGACAGGTCTGTCACTGTGTAACACTGGAGGACAGTGCTGGTGGGGACAGGTCTGTCACTGTGTAACACTGGGTTACGGTCCTGGTGGGGACAGGTCTGTCGCTGTGTAACACTGGGGGACAGTGCTGGTGGAGACAGGTCTGTCGCTGTGTAACACTGGGGGACAGTGCTGGTGGGGACAGGTCTGTCGCTGTGTAACACTGGGGGACAGTGCTGGTGGGGACAGGTCTGTCACTGTGTAACACTGGGGGACAGTGCTGGTGGGGACAGGTCTGTCACTGTGTAACACTGGGGGACAGTGCTGGTGGGGACAGGTCTGTCACTATGTAACACTGGGTTACGGTGCTGGTGGGGACAGGTCTGTCACTGTGTAACACTGGGGGACAGTGCTGGTGGGGACAGGTCTGTCGCTGTGTAACATTGGGGTACAGTGCTGGTGGGGACAGGTCTGTCACTGTGTAACACTGGGGAACAGTGCTGGTGGGGACAGGTCTGTCACTATGTAACACTGGGGGACAGTGCTGGTGGGGACAGGTCTCTCACTGTGTAACACTGGGGGACAGTGCTGGTGGGGACAGGTCTGTCACTGTGTAACACTGGGTTATGGTCCTGGTGGGGACAGGTCTGTCACTGTGTAACACTGGGGGACAGTGCAGGTGGGGACAGGTCTGTCACTGTGTAACACTGGGTTACGGTGCTGGTGGGGACAGGTCTGTCACTGTGTAACACTGGGGTACAGTGCTGGTGGGGACAGGTCTGTCACTGTGTAACACTGGGGGACAGTGCTGGTGGGGACAGGTCTGTCACTGTGTAACACTGGGGGACAGTGCTGGTGGGGACAGGTCTGTCACTGTGTAACACTGGGTTACGGTCCTGGTGGGGACAGGTCTGTCACTGTGTAACACTGGGGGACAGTGCTGGTGGGGACAGGTCTGTCACTGTGTAACACTGGGGGACAGTGCTGGTGGGGACAGGTCTGTCACTGTGTAACACTGGGGGACAGTGCTGGTGGGGACAGGTCTGTCACTATGTAACACTGGGGGACAGTGCTGGTGGGGACAGGTCTGTCACTGTGTAACACTGGGTAACAGTGCTGGTGGGGACAGGTCTGTCGCTGTGTAACACTGGGGTACAGTGCTGGTGGGGACAGGTCTGTCGCTGTGTAACACTGGGGTACAGTGCTGGTGGGGACAGGTCTGTCACTGTAACACTGGGGGACAGTGCTGGTGGGGACAGGTCTGTCACTGTGTAACACTGGGGTACAGTGCTGGTGGGGACAGGTCTGTCACTGTGTAACACTGGGGGACAGTGCTGGTGGGGACAGGTCTGTCACTGTGTAACACTGGGGTACAGTGCTGGTGGGGACAGGTCTGTCACTGTGTAACACTGGGGGACAGTGCAGGTGGGGACAGGTCTGTCACTGTGTAACACTAGGCTACGGTCCTGGTGGGGACAGGTCTGTCACTGTGTAACACTGGGTTACGGTCCTGGTGGGGACAGGTCTGTCACTGTGTAACACTGGGTTACTGTCCTGGTGGGGACAGGTCTGTCACTGTGTAACACTGGGTTACTGTCCTGGTGGGGACAGGTCTGTCACTGTGTAACACTGGGTTACGGTCCTGGTGGGGACAGGTCTGTCACTGTGTAACACTGGGGGACAGTGCAGGTGGGGACAGGTCTGTCACTGTGTAACACTAGGCTACGGTCCTGGTGGGGACAGGTCTGTCACTGTGTAACACTGGGTTACGGTCCTGGTGGGGACAGGTCTGTCACTGTGTAACACTGGGTTACTGTCCTGGTGGGGACAGGTCTGTCACTGTGTAACACTGGGTTACGGTCCTGGTGGGGACAGGTGTGTCACTGTGTAACACTGGGGGACAGTGCTGGTGGGAACAGGTCTGTCACTGTGTAACACTGGGTTACAGTGCTGGTGGGGACAGGTCTGTCACTGTGTAACACTGGGGGACAGTGCTGGTGGGGACAGGACTGTCACTGTGTAACACTGGGGGACAGTACTGGTGGAGATAACATCTGTTCAGAAACATCGGATGAAATAACCTTTTAAAGCCCCAGCTTCGTTACAGATGGTGCCCCCTCCTCCTCCTCCCCCCTCCCCCTCCTCCCACCCCCTCCTCCCCCTCCACCCTGCCGTCTGGTCAGTGTCTGCTTCAGTTCCTTATTCGTGGATGTGACTTGCTTCCCTTCAAACACATCTGGGATCTTTCTTTGCAACCCTTTCCCATGTTCTCTTGTTCTTTTCTCCCTCAGTCTCTCTCTCTCTCTCTCTCTCTCTGTCTTTGTCTCTCTTTTTCTCTCTCTGTTTCTCTCTTTCTCTCTTTTTCTCTCTCCAAATAATCCAAAATTTGAGGTTCGCTGTCCTTATAGGGGCAGGAAGCGGTGATTATCAGATACTGTGAAGGAGTGGCGTCTTGTTCAGGGTGGCTCAGTGGTTAGCACTGCTGCCTCACAGCTCCAGGGTCCCAGGTTCGATCCCACCCTCGGGTGAATTGTCTGTGTGGAGTTTGCACATTCTCCCCGCGTCTGTGTGGGTTTCCTCCGGGTGCTCCGGTTTCCTCCCACAGTCCAAAGGTGTGCAGGTTAGGCCCGTGCTGAATTGTCCCTTGGCGTCCAGGGCTGTGCAGTGTGGGTGGGTTAGCCACGGGAAAGGCAGGGTTACAGGGATAGAGTGGAGGGGAGGTGGGGGTGGAGTTGGTTCTGGTTGGGATGCCCTTCTGTGGGTCGGTGCAGGATTTGATGGGCCGAGTGGCAGCTTTCTACGCTGTCGGGAATCTGCCTGGCTGACCTGTTCGTCCTGTCTCCCTCCAGCACCCCAACCCCTCGAGAGACAGAGAGAGAGAGAGAGAATGCAGCGGGAGAAGCTGAAATGTAAGAATCTGCACGAATACATGAGGAGCCTGAGTCCCAGTATTCTCGACAAACTCTACAACCACCCGGCTACCTGCCTGGCCGTCTTCAGGTGAGCGATTATCCCCCTCAGGGAGGGAGGGTCAGCCGGCGGCCATCTTTACCTCACTCTGAGACAGTGGGGGATGTGGCTCAGTCTAAAACGCAGGAGCCATCTCTGGAAACGGGGCCTCTTGCCCCTCTCCCCCTGGGCTGGGAGTGCCCCGTTGATCACTCGTGCCCTGTCTCACGTACGACAAATCTGCACACACTGTTTTTTTTTGAAAAGGTAACGCTGCTGGGACGTGGGTGATGCTGGCGAGGGTCAGTGTTTACTCCCCATCCCTAATTGGGGCGGCACGCTGGCTCAGTGGTTAGCACTGCTGCCCCTCAGCACCAGGGACCTGGGTTCGATCCCAGCCTCAGGCGACTGACTGTGTGGAGTTTGCACATTCTCCCCGTGTCTGCGTGGGTTTCCTCCGGGTGCTCCGGTTTCCTCCCACAGTCCAAAGACGTGCAGGGTCAGGTGAATTGGCCATGCTAAATTTTCCCATAGTGACCAGGGGTGTGTAGGTTAAGTGGGTTAGCCATGGGAAAAGCAGGGTTATGGGGACAGTGTAGGGGCGGGGAGGGTGTGTTTGCATGGGATGTCCCTCGCAGGGTGGGGGCTGACTCAGTGGGCCGAATGGCCTGTTTAGCGCCGTCACGAAATTCCTTGTCTTCAAAATTCCTTCATTCCTCTCCCGCTGGTTATGTCACTGGAATAGAATCGATGGCCGACTTACTCCCGTCGTGAAATAATTCTCGCCGAGCCAAATTTCTGTACAGCACCCCCACTCCAGAAAGTCGGCGGAGGGGGGGGGTAGCGGGGATGGTGAGATTGGACGTGGGCAGAGAGATTTTAACCAGGAGCAGCCACTCCTGTCCCTCAACTCCCCCCCCCCCCCCCCCCCCCCCCCACCACCCCCCCCCCGGATATGGCACCGCCTGATACTCAGATGGCTTTGGGCTCAGATATCCGCGCGGATTGGCTGGTGGACTGGAGGGCGCGTGCTCTGTATCCAGCAGCCGGTGTGAACGAACCCGAGTGCCCTTTTCTTATTTCGCGCGCCACGCCACTGACCTGATCGCGTCTCCTTCCTCCTTTCTCAGGGAGCTGCCGGTGCTGGCTCAAAATTACGTCATGAGGCTGCTGTTCCTGGATCAACCGTTGCCGCAAGCCGCCGTTACCTTCTGGGTGAAGAAAGACAAGCAACGGTACTCCACCCACGCCCCCCCCCCCCCCAACGCTGTGCTCCATCCTGAGCTGCCTGCCTTGCCGTGCCCTCCACCTCGCTCGTTCAAACATCACCCCCCGCCACCACCACCCACAATTCCTTGTGTCAGTGACAGCAGGTTCCTCTTCCTTCTGACAGTGCTCAGGCAGAAACACGCACAAACCCAACGCAGCCAGGGCGATGTTTCCAGCACTTGGACCAGTTCTGATTAATTTTTCAGGTGGGGGGGAGGTGACTGCGTGTTGCGGACCGTCGCTGTAAACTGGACGATAGTGTACCCCACGGATGTAGGTCTGTCGCTCTGTCTCACGATCAGGGAAGGGGGGGAATGGAGGGGAGGGGGGGAAAGGACAGTGTCTGACCCACTGTCCCACCCAGTCCCAGAGGGAGGGGGGGGGGGGGGGGGGGAAAGGACAGTGTCTGACCCACTGTCCCACCCAGTTCCAGAGTGAGGGGGGGAAAGGATAGTGTCTGACCCACTGTCCCACCCAGTCCCAGAGGGAGGGGGGGGAGAGGACAGTGTCTGACCCACTGTCCCACCCATTCCCAGAGGGGGGTGGGGGAAAGGACAGTGTCTGACCCACTGACCCACCCATTCCCAGAGGGGGGTGGGGGAAAAGGACAGTGTCTGACCCACTGTTCCACCCAGTCCCAGAGGGGGGTGGGGGAAAGGACAGTGTCTGACCCACTGTTCCACCCAGTCCCAGAGGGGGGTGGGGGAAAGGACAGTGTCTGACCCACTGTCCCACCCAGTCCCAGAGGGGGAAAGGACAGTGTCTGACCCACTGTCCCACCCAGTCCCAGAGGGGGGTGGGGGAAAGGACAGTGTCTGACCCACTGTCCCACCCAGTCCCAGAGGGGGGTGGGGGAAAGGACAGTGTCTGACCCACTGTCCCACCCAGTCCCAGAGGGAGAGGGGGAAAGGACAGTGTCTGACCCACTGTCCCACCCAGTCCCAGAGGGGGGTGGGGGAAAGGACAGTGTCTGACCCACTGTCCCACCCAGTCCCAGAGGGAGAGGGGGAAAGGACAGTGTCTGACCCACTGTCCCACCCAGTCCCAGAGGGGGGTGGGGGAAAGGACAGTGTCTGACCCACTGTCCCACCCAGTCCCAGAGGGAGGGGGGGGAGAAAGGACAGTGTCTGACCCACTGTCCCACCCAGTTCCAGAGGGAGGGGGGAAAGGACAGTGTCTGACCCACTGTCCCACCCAGTCCCAGAGGGGGGTGGGGGAAAGGACAGTGTCTGACCCACTGTCCCACCCAGTCCCAGAGGGACGGGGGGCGGGGAAAGGACAGTGTCTGACCCACTGTCCCACCCAGTCCCAGAGGGGGGTGGGGGAAAGGACAGTGTCTGACCCACTGTCCCACCAAGCCCCAGGGGGAGGGGGGGAAAGGACAGTGTCTGACCCACTGTCCCACCCAATCCCAGAGGGAGGGGGGGGGGGAAAGGACAGTGTCTGACCCACTGTCCCACCCAGTCCCAGAGGGAGGGGGGGAAAGGACAGTGTCTGACCCACTGTCCCACCCAGTCCCAGAGGGAGGGGGGGGGAAAAGGACAGTGTCTGACCCACTGTCCCACCCAGTCCCAGAGGGAGGGGGGGAAAGGACAGTGTCTGACCCACTGTCCCACCCAGTCCCAGAGGGAGGGGGGGGGGGGAAAGGACAGTGTCTGACCCACTGTCCCACCCAGTCCTTGTTTGGGGGGGGGGGAAGGTGAGGACAGTGCCTGACCCACTGTCCGTGAGTTGGCAGAATCAGTGCTGGGCCCAAAAACAAATCTCGAGCCTTGCCTGTGGGGCTGGCCTGGCTGCTGGAAAGCTGACAGCTGTCAGACCACTATTGGACTGTGCTCCTGATTTACTTTTGTTAGGGTTTGATCCCTCAGCCTTTACCCGTGTCCTGAGATCTCCGGCCGTGGAGCTGACTGCCCCCTGCTGGGTGATTGAGTCATGTTGCAGACTGGGGAGGGGCAGAAAGCCCCAGTAGCTTTAGCTCCGGGGTCTTGCAGAATCTGGTGTCTGTCTGTCACCACGGTAACATTGGTTCAGCAGTGGGTTGAGAAAGGAGGAAGGGTTTATTTTTCGGGGAGAAGGGTGGGGGGGGGGCGGTTTGCAGGTGTGCGGGGCAGTACCCTGGTCTGTAGTGAGTCCTCTGTGTCCTCCCTGCACAGAGATCACGATGACTGTGTGAGTATCCTGATGGGGCTCCGACTGTGGCATTCCCAGCAGCTTCCGGGAGGACTCCAGGGCCTGGTCCTCAACCCAACCTTCAAAGAGAACCTGAGGATCGCACTTCTTGGGGGGTGAGTCAAGGTGGTGTGTTTGGTGGGGGGGGGGGGGGTGAGTCAGGGTGGTGTGTTTGGTGGGTGGGGGGGGGCGGGGTGAGACAAGGTGGTGTGTTTGGTGGGTGGGGGGGGTCAAGGTGGTGTGTTTGGTGGGTGGGTGGGGGGGTCAAGGTGGTGTGGTGGGTGGGGGGGGTCAAGGTGGTGTGTTTGGTGGGTGGGTGGGGGGGTCAAGGTGGTGTGGTGGGTGGGTGGGGGGGTCAGGGTGGTGTGTTTGGTGGGTGGGGGGGTCAGGGTGGTGTGTTTGGTGGGTGGGGGGGGTCAAGGTGGTGTGTTTGGTGGGTGGGGGGGGTCAAGGTGGTGTGTTTGGTGGGTGGGGGGGTCAGGGTGGTGTGTTTGGTGGGTGGGGGGGTCAGGGTGGTGTGTTTGGTGGGTGGGGGGGGTCAAGGTGGTGTGTTTGGTGGGTGGGGGGGGTCAAGGTGGTGTGTTTGGTGGGTGGGAGGGGGGTCAAGGTGGTGTGTTTGGTGGGTGGGGGGGTCAAGGTGGTGTGTTTGGTGGGTGGGGGGGTCAAGGTGGTGTGTTTGGTGGGTGGGGGGGTCAAGGTGGTGTGTTTGGTGGGTGGGGGGGTCAAGGTGGTGTGTTTGGTGGGTGGGAGGGGAGTCAGGGTGGTGTGTTTGGTGGGTGGGGGGGGTCAAGGTTCTGTGTTTGGTGGGTGGGAGGGGGGTCATGGTGGTGTGTTTGGTGGGTGGGGGGGGTCAAGGTGGTGTGTTTGGTGGGTGGGGGGGTCAGGGTGGTGTGTTTGGTGGGTGGGGGGGGTCAGGGTGGTGTGTTTGGTGGGTGGGGGGGTCAAGGTGGTGTGTTTGGTGGGTGGGGGGGGTCAAGGTGGTGTGTTTGGTGGGTGGGGGGGTCAAGGTGGTGTGTTTGGTGGGTGGGGTGAGTCAAGGTGGTGTGTTTGGTGGGTGGGAGGGGGGTCAAGGTGGTGTGTTTGGTGGGTGGGGGGGTCAAGGTGGTGTGTTTGGTGGGTGGGGGGGTCAAGGTGGTGTGTTTGGTGGGTGGGAGGGGAGTCAGGGTGGTGTGTTTGGTGGGTGGGGGGGGTCAAGGTTCTGTGTTTGGTGGGTGGGAGGGGGGTCATGGTGGTGTGTTTGGTGGGTGGGGGGGGTCAAGGTGGTGTGTTTGGTGGGTGGGGGGGTCAGGGTGGTGTGTTTGGTGGGTGGGGGGGGGTCAGGGTGGTGTGTTTGGTGGGTGGGGGGGTCAAGGTGGTGTGTTTGGTGGGTGGGGGGGGCAAAGGTGGTGTGTTTGGTGGGTGGGGGGGGTCAAGGTGGTGTGTTTGGTGGGTGGGGGGGGTCAAGGTGGTGTGTTTGGTGGGTGGGGGGGGTCAAGGTGGTGTGTTTGGTGGGTGGGGGGGTCAAGGTGGTGTGTTTGGTGGGTGGGGGGGTCAAGGTGGTGTGTTTGGTGGGTGGGGGGGGTCAAGGTGGTGTGTTTGGTGGGTGGGGGGGGTCAAGGTGGTGTGTTTGGTGGGTGGGGGGGATCAAGGTGGTGTGTTTGGTGGGTGGGGGGGGTCAAGGTGGTGTGTTTGGTGGGTGGGGGGGGTCAAGGTGGTGTGTTTGGTGGGTGGGGGGGGTCAAGGTGGTGTGTTTGGTGGGTGGGGGGGTGTCAAGGTGGTGTGTTTGGTGGGTGGGGTGAGTCAAGGTGGTGTGTTTGGTGGGTGGGAGGGGGGTCAAGGTGGTGTGTTTGGTGGGTGGGGGGGTCAAGGTGGTGTGTTTGGTGGGTGGGGGGGGTCAAGGTGGTGTGTTTGGTGGGTGGGGGGGTCAAGGTGGTGTGTTTGGTGGGTGGGGGGGTCAAGGTGGTGTGTTTGGTGGGTGGGGGGGTCAAGGTGGTGTGTTTGGTGGGTGGGAGGGGAGTCAGGGTGGTGTGTTTGGTGGGTGGGGGGGGTCAAGGTTCTGTGTTTGGTGGGTGGGAGGGGGGTCATGGTGGTGTGTTTGGTGGGTGGGGGGGGTCAAGGTGGTGTGTTTGGTGGGTGGGGGGGTCAGGGTGGTGTGTTTGGTGGGTGGGGGGGGTCAGGGTGGTGTGTTTGGTGGGTGGGGGGGGGTCAAGGTGGTGTGTTTGGTGGGTGGGGGGGGTCAAGGTGGTGTGTTTGGTGGGTGGGGGGGTCAAGGTGGTGTGTTTGGTGGGTGGGGTGAGTCAAGGTGGTGTGTTTGGTGGGTGGGAGGGGGGTCAAGGTGTTGTGTTTGGTGGGTGGGGGGGTCAAGGTGGTGTGTTTGGTGGGTGGGGGGGTCAAGGTGGTGTGTTTGGTGGGTGGGAGGGGAGTCAGGGTGGTGTGTTTGGTGGGTGGGGGGGGTCAAGGTTCTATGTTTGGTGGGTGGGAGGGGGGTCATGGTGGTGTGTTTGGTGGGTGGGGGGGGTCAAGGTGGTGTGTTTGGTGGGTGGGGGGGTCAGGGTGGTGTGTTTGGTGGGTGGGGGGGGTCAGGGTGGTGTGTTTGGTGGGTGGGGGGGTCAAGGTGGTGTGTTTGGTGGGTGGGGGGGTCAAGGTGTGTTTGGTGGGTGGGGGGGGTCAAGGTGGTGTGTTTGGTGGGTGGGGGGGGTCAAGGTGTGTTTTTGGTGGGTGGGGGGGGTCAAGGTGGTGTGTGTTTGGTGGGTGGGGGGGTCAAGGTGGTGTGTTTGGTGGGTGGGGGGGTCAAGGTGGTGTGTTTGGTGGGTGGGGGGGGTCAAGGTGGTGTGTTTGGTGGGTGGGGGGGGATCAAGGTGGTGTGTTTGGTGGGTGGGGGGTCAAGGTGGTGTGTTTGGTGGGTGGGGGGGGTCAAGGTGGTGTGTTTTGGTGGGTGGGGGGTCAAGGTGGTGTGTTTGGTGGGTGGGAGGGGGGGTCAAGGTGGTGTGTTTGGTGGGGTGGGGGGGTCAAGGTGGTGTGTTTGGTGGGTGGGGGGGGGTCAAGGTGGTGTGTTTGGTGGGTGGGGGGGTCAAGGTGGTGTGTTTGGTGGGTGGGGGGGTCAAGGTGGTGTGTTTGGTGGGTGGGGGGGGCGGGGTGAGACAAGGAGGTGTGTTTGGTGGGTGGGGGGGGGCGGGGTGAGACGAGGTGTGTTTGGTGGGGTGGGGGAGCGGGGTAAGACAAGGAGGTGTGTTTGGAGGGTGGGGGGGCGATGTGAGTCAAGGAGGTGTGTTTTGGGAGGGTGGGGGGGGCGGGGTGGGGTCAAGGTGGTGTGTTTTGGTGGTGAGGGGGCGGGGTGGGTCGAGGTGTGTTTGGTGGGTGGGTGGGGGGGTGCGGGGGTGGGTCAAGGAGGTGTGTTTGGTGGGTGGGGGGGGTGCGGGGTGGGTCAAGGAGGTGTGTTTGGTGGGTGGGGGGGGGCGGGGTGGGTCAAGGTGTGTTTGGTGGGTGGGGGGGCGATGTGAGTCAAGGAGATGCGTTGTGGTGGGTGGGGGGACGGGGTGGGTCAAGGTGTGTTTGGTGGGTGGGGGAGGTGCGGGGTGGGTCAAGGAGGTGTGTTTGGTGGGTGGGGGGGTGCGGGTGGGTCAAGGAGGTGTGTTTGGTGGGTGGGGGGGTGCGGGTGGGTCAAGGTGGTGTGTTTGGTGGGTGGGGGGGGGTGCGGGTGGGTCAAGGAGGTATGTTTGGTGGGTGGGGGCAGGGTGGGTCAAGGAGGCGTGTTTTGTGGGTGGGGGGCGGGGGTGGGTCAAGGAGGCGTGTTTGGTGGGTGGGGGGGAGCGGGGTGGGTCAAGGTGGCGTGTTTTGTGGGTGGGGGCGGGGTGGGTCAAGGAGGCGTGTTTGGTGGGTGGGGGGAGCGGGGTGGGTCAAGGTGGCGTGTTTGGTGGGTGGGAGGGGGCGGGGGTGGGTCAAGGAAGCATGTTTGGTGGGTGGGGGGGCGGGGTGGGTCAAGGAAGCATGTTTGGTGGGTGGGGGGGCAGGGTGGGTCAAGGTGCGTTTGGTGGGTGGGGGGGGCAGGGTGGGTCAAGGAGGTGCGTTTGTTTTGGGGGGCGGGGTGAGTCAAGGAGGTGCGTTTGGTGGGTGGGGGGGGTCGGGGTGGGTCAAGGTGCGTTTGGTGGGTGGGGGGCAGGGAGGGTCAAGGAGGTGCATTTGTTTGGGGGGGCGGGGTGAGTCAAGGAGGTGCGTTTGGTGGGTGGGGGGGTCGGGGTGAGTCAAGGTGTGTTTGGTGGGTGTGGGGGCGGGGTGGGTCAAGGTGGTATGTTGGGTGGGGGGGGCGGGCTGGGTCATGGAGGTGTGTTTGGTGGGTGGGGGTGCGGGGTCAGTCAAGGAGGTGTGTGTGTGTGGGGTTGTGTCTCAGACAGAGTGTGTGTCTCTCTGTGAGAGAGAGAGAGAGAGCGTGCGTGTCTCTGAGAGGGAAGAGTGTGTGTGTGAGAGAGAGGGAGAGAGTGTGTGTGTGTGTGAGAGAGAGAGGGAGAGAGTGTGTGTGTGTGAGAGGGAGAGAGTGTGTGCGTGTGAGAGGGAGAGAGTGTGTGCGTGTGAGAGAGAGAGAGTGTGTGCGTGTGAGAGGGAGAGAGTGTGTGCGTGTGAGAGAGAGAGAGTGTGTGCGTGTGAGAGAGAGAGTGTGCGCGTGTGAGAGAGAGAGTGTGTGCGTGTGAGAGGGAGAGAGTGTGTGCGTGTGAGAGGGAGAGTGTGTGTGCGTGTGAGAGGGAGAGTGTGTGTGCGTGTGAGAGAGAGAGAGTGTGTGCGTGTGA